>NC_091131.1:10626049-10927299 GCF_040183065.1 Periplaneta americana | reverse complement strand
ATTCGTTTCTGGAACTCCCTACCCAGCTCCCTCAGGAACTGTCGAACGATATTGCAATTTAAAAGTGAATTGTTTAAACACGTGACCAGTATTCAGGTTTAATTCTCCTTTGTGTGTATATATGTAATTTTCCTCAGTGTTGTATAGTTATAATTTACATTTGAATTTGTTATTCTTGTAATCTGTAATATTGGTTCACTTACCGCTTGCATATTCATTGAGTGTCACTTCTAGCCTTATATTATTTTGTAATTATTATTTAGTATGTTCGCATTATTTACTCGACTTGTGCTTGTATAACTACTGGGTGTTCAGTTCAAAATGTGTCATGGCTCGCTGTATGCCGTCATGTGGCTAGCTGATGAGCCTAGAGAATTCAATCCTCCTACACTTCCGCAGCTCAGGTGTATAATCTAAGAGGCAGAGAAGTTGGCTAGCAAGTACGGCGTTCATTCTGAAGAGTACGTGCCGATACGTACGGTAACGCCGGTAGTGGCAGGAATGTGAACTGTTTGGAAATACGTACTGTCGGGATATGGGGAGAGGGTTAAGACGATTACTTACGTATTTGTTGACATTAACTTCGACGGTCAACATGAACACGGAGCATTTGATTTGTGTTGTGGAATGTTAGCGTACGCAACCGATGACAACAAATACCCTGCGTACGACTTGCCGGCGCAAAACACAGTTCGAAAGAGGTTATGGTAGCACACAGACCGTACAGACCGCCATCTGTTGCTACGACGTTCAAGTTATACCGTACACGTTCTCAAGTTCAGATTGAAGAACGCCTTAAATAATAGGCAACTTCTCTAACATATCAGCTGAAACTCGCTTCAAATCGGTGACCCAACAACAGTGACGTCATGACACACTTTGAAATGAACACCCAGTATATAAATTTTTATTAGTGTTCTTTAAACATTAGTCTGTAAAATTGTATCAGCTTCTCTTGTTTCTGGCTAAATGGAAGAGAAGGCCTGAAGGCCTTAACTTCGCCAGAATAAATAAATATTTATTATTATTATTATTATTATTATTATTATTATTATTATTATTATTATTATTATTATTATTATTATTATTATTAACTGCTGTAATTTTTCTCTTTACTTGCTACAGTGTGACCTTTCAACGACGCTGTATCAACTACAAAGTTATCAAGAAATTAGAGGTAACTAGATACACCCGAGGATTTGTCATGGGACAACCTGACATTCGCCTTAGATGGGAAAAACCTCGGAAAATCCCGAATGAGCCCTAACGGGTTTCGAACCTTCGCCCGTGAGCAGCCACACGTTTTGCTGCATGTTCAACTTGTAATATTCTCTTATATCAGTATTTCATTGACGATATAGATGTGTTAATCCTGAAAGCGGTCTTAGGAAGAGCAGTTCACCTGCTCTTTTTTATTTCAAATCCAAATCTCAAGCTCACTTCTATACCAAAGTTTTTTGTATTAAATATTATGAAGACTTAATTTTATCTTGCCAACATTCATTTACAGTTAGTTTTATAATTACATTTTGTTTGTTAATCGCACCAAATATATTACACCTACCTGGTTTAGTGTTTCTGATAAGACAGCAAATATATTTTACAGTTATGCTACGATTTACGTGAAACTTGGAGAGATGTTTATGTGGTATAAATACACAAACACTTGCAAGTGTTACCTAAATACCATTTCTGGTTTATTCGGAAATGATACTAACTTCATTTCAAAAGTTAATGCCTTTTTTGGATGGACGGGAAATTGTATTTAAATAACAATGTAAACGCTTGTGTATTTTATAACACACAAACACTTCCCCAAGTTTCACATAAATCATAGCATAACTATAAAATATATTTGGGATCTACCAGAATCCACTTACATCCGGTATATACTGAAAATTTATTTTCTGTATGTGTACTTGTTCCATTTACCAGTTGTTCTGTATGGTTGTGAAACTTGGACTCTCACTCTGAGAGAGGAAAATAGGTTAAGGGTGTTTGAGAATAAGGTGCTTAGGAACCTATTTGGGGCTAAGCGGGATGAAGTTACAGGAGAATGGAGAAAGTTACACAACGCAGAACTGCACGCATTGTATTCTTCACCTGACATAATTAGGAACATTAAATCCTGACGTTTGAGATGGACAGGGCATGTAGCACGTATGGGCGAATCCAGGAATGCATATAGAGTGTTAGTCGGGAGACCGGAGGGAAAAAGACCTTTGGGGAGGCCGAGATGTAGATAGGAAGATAATATTAAAATGGATTTGAGGGAGGTGAGATATGATGATAGGGACTGGATTAAACTTGCACAGGATAGGGACCGATGGCGGGCTTATGTGAGGGCGGCAATGAACCTTCGGGTTCCTTAAAAGCCATTTGTAAGTAAACTTGTTCCATTATTTAGCCTATTTCAATTTCGTCTCTTAGAAGACTTTTTCACCCACAGCTACTTCTCAGAGGGTTTGGAATTGAACGGGTTACATCAGCTGCTAGTCTATGCGGATGACGTGAATATGTTAGGAGAAAATCCACAAACAATTGGGGAAAACACGGGAATTTTATTTGAAGCAGGTAAAGATCTAGGTTTGGAAGTAAATTACGAAAAGACAAAGTATATGATTATGTCTCGTGACGTATGAGATGGGCAGGGCACGTAGCATGTCTGGGCGAATCCTGAAATGCATATACTGTAGACGTGTAGAGTGTTAGTTGGGAGGTTGGAGGGAAAAAGATCTTTGGGGAGGCCGTGACGTAGATGGGAGGATAATATTAAAATGGATTTGAGGGAGGGTATGATGGTAGGGACTGGATTAATCTTGCTCAGGATAGGGACAGATGGAGAGCTTGTGTGAGGACGGCAATGAACCTCCGGGTTCCTTAAAAGCCAGTAAGTAAGTAAGTAAGTAAGGTCATACTTGCTTTCTTCATTTTTCGGAAAACAGTAACCTTCTCAGTTCTTTGATTTCCGGGAGAAATCGTCAATGAGGATTAAATAGGGTCTATACCATGAATTGTCAGCTAGTTCCCAGCCGAAAGACACAAATCAAACCTTACTTACTTACTGGCTTTTAAGGAACCCGGAGGTTCAGTGCCGCCCTCATATAAGCCCGCCAATGGTCCCTATCCTGAGCATTCTCTATCATCATATCCCACCTCTCTCAAATCCTTTTTAATATTATCTTCCCATCTACGTCTCGGCCTCCCTAAAGGTCTTTTTCCCTCCGGCCTCCCAACTAACACTCTATATGCATTTCTGGATTCGCCCATACGTGCTACATGCCCTGCCCATCTCAAACGTCTGGATTTAATGTTCCTAATTATGTTAGGTGAAGAATACAATGCGTGCAGTTCTGTGTTGTGTAACTTTCTCCATTCTCCTGTAACTTCATCCCTCTTAGCCCCAGATATTTTCCTAAGCACCTTATTCTCAAACACACTTAACATATGTTCCTCTCTCAAAGCGAGAGTCCAAGTTTCACAACCATAAAGAACAACCGGTAATATAACTGTTTTATAAATTCTAACTTTCAGATTTTTTGACAGCAGACTGGATGATAAAAGCTTCTCAACCGAATAATAACAGGCATTTCCCATATCTATTCTGTGTTTAATTTCTTCCCGAGCATCATTTATATTTGTTACTGTTGCTCCAAGATATTTGAACTTCTCCACCTCTTCAAAAGATAAATTTCCAATTTTTATATTTCCATTTCGTACAATATTCTCGTCACGAAACATAATCATATACTTTGTCTTTTCGGGATTTACTTCCAAACCTAACTCTTTACTTGCTTGCTTTACTGACATCAAACCTACTGTAAAGAATTTCATACTTTATGGGTCATTACAGAGAGCGCGTAGTATTCCGCAGTTTTCTTATAGCTTTCTTCTCAAGAGATATAATAGCGAGAAGCCAGAGTGCCGCCAATGGACGCCCATGTTAAATCAGGCTGTATGTTTAAGTTTCACTAAGCACACAAATAAATCTGAATTCGGCTCAGTCGGCCGCTATTGTCACAAGAGCCAGTTGGCTCCGTGCCGGCTCCGGGCGCAATGTCCTTGCGGGGGACACACGAGTCGTCCCAGCAATCAACTGCACTTCATATTTCATGAAGACCACGATCTTATCCTTACGATATGAATACTGAAAGCATTGCTTATCAAGCTATACCGTGCATTGGTGATGATGAACACAATCTTAACGCTGTTAAGAAGTCACGGTCATGAAAAGCGAAACCTGCGTAAGACATACGTAAATGTTACGTTACTTTATTACCGACGAAACTCACTCCACAATAACAGCCTCACGTCAGATTTAAGTACAAGAGACTGCGATGCCCCCTCATCCCACATGATGTCGAGGCTTTTAACATCTTCGGCGATCCTGCACTTTTGCTCTTCTGCAGTGCTTCGTCCCCCCCCCCCCCGGTCAGGTAGCAGCTATTAAGTTACGTCCATTTTCGATTTCCCCCTTTAAATTCTTTAATGTTCTTTAGTATTAGTAGTAGTATTTATTTATTTAACCTGGTAGAGATAAGGCCGTCAGGCCTTCTCTGCCCCTCTACCAGGAGATTCCAACTATAATATGAACAATAAAATTACAATTAGTATTAAATTTACAATTACAATTACAATAAAAATCAAAGTACGAAAAGATTACCTCACTAATTAAAGCTAGATAATTTATCATAGAAAAACAAAGAATATTTTATATTTACTGAATAACAAAATTGTATAGTGATGAAATTACCATATATTGAAATATTTTGCGATAGATTAAGGAAACTATTTACAAGAAATTAATTACTGACCAAGTACCTAGTAAGTCTGCGTTTGAATTCAATTTTATTTCGACAGTCCCTGATGCTAGCAGGTAGCGAATTCCAGAGTCTTGGCAGGGCTATTGTGAAAGAGGATGAGTATGAGGAGGTGCGATGGGATGGTATTGTTAGTATTGTTTCATGACGAGAGCGTGTGTTCAGATTGTGGTGGGAAGAAAGGTAAGTGAAGCGAGACGACAGGTACGAAGGAATAGAAGAGTTCAAGATTTCGAAGAGAAGGAGAGATTTCGTTCTTCATATAGAACGGCGAAAATCGGAGTGAGACAAATAGTCAACAAGCTTGGAGCTCACACAGACACTTCCTCTCAGTCCCAATTTTCCCTGCAAGGGCGCGTTTTTGCCATATCTCTACCACTGCTCTGATCTCAACAGTCAGTTGGCTGTAGTCTCTAAGACAACTCATCCTGCCTATGGATTTCTGTGCTTTTCCTGATGCGCTAACACAAATATTGGGATGGCTCCTAAAAGAAATGGATCACGGGCCTGCATCTCCCCCAAACAGAAATTCAGGCATTTTCCAAATTAAAGCCTTGAGAAAATCGAAGTCTTGACCTTTGCGTATCTATTTCGGTATGCCAGGACGAGCTCTACTCGAGTGTCACTTGCACAACGGAAGGGCTCGGATTCCTTCTCTTGCGAGGACTGCGGCGGCTCTTTTCTTCATTCGCAGTCGAAGCTTTTAACAATTTCGTCGATCCAGCCCTGTTGTTCTTCTGTCGTGCTTCCTTAACACCCCCTCCCCTCATATGTTAGCTACTAGGTTACGTCCATTTTCGACTTTTCCCTTTAAAATTCTCTAATATCCCTTCAAATGGAACGGCGAAAATCAAAACGAGACAAGTGGCCAACAAGCTTGGAGCTCTCAGTTCCAATTTCCCCTTGCAGGAACGGGTTTTCGGTCGCTTTTAAATGTCTCTCCTTCCATTTCCCCATTCTCATTGACTAATGAGTGCACTGGTCTTTCAAATTAATATGGAGGGATGAATTAAATACTCTGCCTGTCATTAAAACTCACTTACTGCTCCACCCCTACTTGAGTGTTTGATTGTTGTGATTTTTCAAGCCGTCCGTCCCACTCCATTCTCTATCTAATTATTTCATACTGTAGTTAAACATCTGATAATTACACATCAAAAACCACAATTGGAATTTTTTTTCCATAGATATGTCTATATCTAAGGCTCAGTATGCCGAAATGTAACTTCAACAAAGACGTATTTACGTCAAATTCTTCGGAACCAAGGTGCCACTGTCAATTATTATTATTATTATTATTATTATTATTATTATTATTATTATTATTATTATTATTATCATTATCATTATTTGCAGACTGACTCAGAGATATTGGATATAAACAAAATCCGTCATATAGAAGATGAAATGTCGCCACACACAACACAACACAACACAACACAACACAACACAACCCAACACACACACACAGATGGCATGACCACAATCACTTTTTCGGCATCAGGAATTACGAACACGTATTTCTGTGAAAATCTGAAAACAGACTTTTCGTTCACAGTGTCACAATATTTCCACAGTGATGTACACCCTAGATCATAATATATACCCCAGATAGGTCGGCCTTATAGGCTTTGACGTTAACAACTTTTGTCAGGTTTACTACGCTGCCATCTAGTTGTTACATAAGGAGTTACGTCATAATTCAAATTTGAATTGCATTAGCGACTGTACTGCCATCTCGTGTTCGTTTACGGCGGACGGGTGGCGATCCTGGCGGTTGTTCTCTTCAAAGTGCTGCCGATTTTAACATAGCGATGATCTATCTGTTACATATCGACCATCCCAAGTACTAACATTGTAACTCACTTTTTTACATTTCTCAGGAGATGAAAATGAAGTTTTAAAATGATCGTGTAAATTAGTGTATACAAAAATGGAGAGTAACAATAAGATTTTACATACGATTGGGGAGGTTTAGAGCTATACAACGATGATACTGGGAGAAAAAGAAACAATTTAAGACCATATTAACTAGGACAACTCAAAACCATAAAAAAATTGAGCTACAATGTTAGTACTTGGGAGGGTCGATATATGATCTAGGTGTACACATATGGTAACTGTGTAGATTGTAGGGGGTAACAGAATGCATTAAAATAAAAAAAGATCCTATTAACGATACGTGTTAACCTTTCCATTTAATTTGTAAGAAAACCGTCCATTTTATTTTAAAAAAACTGCAATGAAAGAAATCATTCCTTATCAGTTTGTCTAATGATAAGAGTAAAAAAATCAGAAGTGTACTATCGATTTACGAATAGTACTTATCGATTTATTGATTCTTTCCGAGAAAAGTATTCATTCGGGACTAATAAGGTATTACAATTTTTGGTTGTATTCTATCCAAGGAATAAATTGTTAAAACCCGCACAGTTATATTACTTTAACCCTGTAAAATAATATAATATATTCACTTCAATCCATCGCTGTGGAATAACGGTTAGCATGTCTGACGGTGAAACGAGCGGGCCCGGGTTCGAATCCTGGTTGAGGCAAGACATCTAGTGGAGATTTTTCCGGAATTTTGCCTCAACCCTCGGCGCTGAACCCAGGACTCATTTCGCCGACATTATCACCTTCCTATCATTCAAACGCTAGATAACCACAGCAGTTGATAAAGCATAGTAAAATAACCCACTAGGGACTTCAGAGAGTGAAAAATAGTTTATAGTGTGCTTTCAAGTTTCTTTATGAAATCGTGGCATGGGAAACGATAGTATGACAACGAAACTTGTTTAAAATTTAATCTAACAAATTAATCTTAAAATATGCTGAAATTTGAATCCGATCTTCTATAACGCTGTAGCCATTTGCAGCGAAGATGGCAACTACGAAAATAAAAAAAATTGTGTTACTGAACAACTAAGAAATGATTTTAAGTGCATCTGCAGTCATCGGCCCTCTTTTGTTTTCTATCTGTAAATAAACTGTCTTCTGTTTGATCGATAGATGCAATCTTTTGGCATGGTCCACAGTCGTTCACCCTACGTGCGCTTCCTCGGCAGTTCACGGGCCTCTGCACACATTCAGCATGTTTCTTTTCGTTTTATACGGCCATTATTTTAATTTATCTCCGCGTTGGCGCCTTCTTTCCAGTTATTTAAGACGTGCGTAACCCTGACATTCCAAAAATGTGTCCGCCAGCAGTACTTCGTGATCATTAGTCCCCTTATGCCAGAGTTCCAAAATTAACAAGAATTCTAATTTCCTCAGACTTCATTTCAACACATACGCTACTCTAGAGCAGTCACTTACTGCCAGTCATAAACCAATTGACCGCACGAATTAGCAATGTCGCATCAATAATTAACCTAATGCAATAAAAGCCAAAAATGTAAGACGTTCTGTTTGTAACGGCGTTCGGTGAAGACTAAGGTCGTGTGTTCGAATCTCTCCGAAGACGTGGTATATACTGCGTGTTCAGTTCAAAGTGTGTCAAGGCTCGCCGTATGCAGTCATGTGGCTAGCCGATGAGCCTAGAGCAGCCGTGGCGAAAAGGCCATGGTGCGCCGAGCCACTGTGTAAGCTGCAACGTGCATAGCACCTATGGAGGGAGGCGGACAAGCGAAGGGGAAGTTAATGTTTAGTACGTGTAACGAAGAAAGAAATGAACAAGAAAACATAGGACACATTATCACAACCTAAAATTAACTGTCTTCAGAATGTCTCTGCGACAAAGTTTCAAAATCAGGAATTATGTCTCTTACTGCCAATCGTAGTTGATCACGAAGGTATTTGTCTGTCAGTCGTGATCTAAATTTGATTTTTACTATTTTCATTGTTGAAAATAATTTTTCACAAACGTAAGTTAAAGCGAACATGGCTTCAACAGAGCAAGCGAAAGAACGAAGCTTCAAATATTTATTTTTTTTCCAAAGATTTGAAAAGTTCAATATCTGTCAAGTCCTTACACCTAGCTTCCATTTAAAGTCACATTGTAAATCTGTGAGTTTAAATTGAAAATCTAACCGCATTATTCGTGCATCTGCTGTAAAAGAATCGACGTACAGAGATGATGATAATGATGATGATGATGATGATAATAATAATAATAATAATAATAATAATAATAATACTTAACCTTTTAATGTTTTATCAGTAACATGTAGTAACTTATAATGCCGTTTTATGTTATACAACCGTTTTCCTAGTAATATTTGTGAACAAATCATACGTTTAATATTCTCATCATATTGACAGCAAAAAAATGCATCCTCCCATCCTACTTGAAACTTTCGTTTTTATAGAGGTACATGGTTTCGAGAGAGATATTGCGACGATACGCCACTCGCAGGTCCGAGACAAATACAAATGAAACGGAGTTTGACTCCAGTGAGTGAGAGGGTGGGGGTTGTAGGTAGGAAGCGAGAGAAAAGCACTGCGAGCCACAATGTGCTCGTGAGTCGCATTTTCGCCGCGGCTGGCCTAGAGAATTCAATCTTCCTACACTTCCGCAGAGGCGTATTACCTAAGTGCCAGAGAAGTTGCCTAGCAAGTACGGCATTCATTTTCAAGAATATGTACCAATACGCACGGTAACGCCGGTAGTGGCAGCAATGTGAACTGTTTAGAAACACGTATTGAGGTGAGTTTTTTTCCTTACTGTCGGGATATGTGGAGAGAGTTAAGACGATTACTTACGTATTTGTTGACATTAACTTGGACGGTCAACATGGACACGGAGCATTTGATTTGTGTTGTGGAATGTTGCCGTACGCAACCGATGATAACAAATACCCTGCGTACGACTTGCCCGCGCAAAACGCAGTTCGAAAGAGGTTATGGTAGCACACAGACCGTACAGGCCGCCATCTGTTGCTACGACGTTCAAGTTATACCGTACACGTTCTCAAGTTCAGATTGAACGCCTTAAATAATAGGCAACGTCTCTGACATAAAAGCTGAAACTCGCTTCAAATCTCTGACTCACAACAGTGACGTCATGACACACTTTGGAATGAACACCCAGTAGTTCATCAGAAGCGGGCAAAATATAAGAAGCAACTCATGCAGCCTGCATGACAACAAAATGACAAGGTGGGCAGAACAAGAAATATAGCGTCCACCGCTGTGGAGTAACGGTTAGCATGTCTGGCCGTGAAACGAGCGGACCCGATTTCAAATCCTGGTTGGGACAAGTTACCTGATTGAGGTTTTTACCGGGGTTTTCCCTCAACCCATTCAGAGGAAATGCTGGGTAATTTCTGGTGCTGGAGCCTGGATTCATTTCGCTGCTATTATCACCTTCATTTCTTTCAGACGCTAGATAACCTTAGCAGTTGATAAAGCGTCGTAAAATAACCAATTAAAAAAGAAGACGAAATACAGCACTGATATCTACGGTTGGTTTTGTTTTTTGCTTGGAGGATAGCCTGACTTCAAGGCGATCACAGTTTGTTTTGTGTTGCAACACACATTTTGCCCGCCTGTCTTCTACATTGTAAACGTGATTTCATGTTTTCTTATTTGACTATTTGCATTATGTAATGGGAGTCCAATGGTATGACTCTAATGAGCAAGGTAAAATCCAATAAGCAAATCCTCAGGAGATCTGTATCACCAACATCGAGAAGTTTTAATGCCTTGTAAAGTTAATAATAATAATAATAATAATAATAATAATAATAATACTTACTTAGAAATGGCTTTTAAGGAACCCGAAGGTTCATTGCCGCCCTCACATAAGCCCGCCATCGGTCCCTATCCTGTGCAAGGTTAATCCAGTCTCTATCATCATATCCCACCTTCCTCAAATCCATTTTAATATTATCTTCCCATCTACGTCTCGACCTCCCTAAAGGTCTTTTTCCCTCCGGTCTCCCAACTAACACTCTATATGCATTTCTGGATTCGCCCATACGTGCTACATGCCCTGCCCATCTCAAACGTCTGGATTTAATGTTCCTAATTATGTCAGATGAAGAATACAATGCGTGCAGTTCTGTGTTGTGTAACTTTCTCCATTCTCCTGTAACTTCATCCCTCTTAGCACCAAATATTTTCCTAAGAACCTTATTCTCAAACACCCTTAATCTCTGTTCCTCTCTCAAAGTGAGAGTCCAAGTTTCACAACCATACAGAACAACCGGTAATATAACTGTTTTATAAATTCTAACTTTCAGATTTTTTGACAGCAGACTAGATGATAAAAGTTTCTCAACCGAATAATAACACGCATTTCCCATATTTATTCTGCGTTTAATTTCCTCCCGAGTGTCATTTATATTTGTTAATGTTGTTCCAAGATATCTGAATTTTTCCACCTCTTCGAAGGATAAATCTCCAATTTTTATATTTCCATTTCGAATAATAATAATAATAATAATAATAATAATAATAATAATAATAATAATAATAATAATATATTATTTTTAAAAGTACCTTTGGGGAGGCCGAGACATAGATAGGAAGAATATTAAAATGGATTTGAGGGAGATGGGATATGATGATAGAGACTGGATTAATCTTGCTCAGGATAGGGACCAGTGGTGGGCTTATGTGAGGGCGGCAATGAACCTCCGGGTTCCTTAAAAGCCAGTAAGTAAGTAAGTAAGTAAACATTAATTTTTACCATCAAGTCTCGATTTACCTATTTCCAGTAGACATTCAGTTCCTCTCCGAAATAATATAAAATTGGGTTCTACGGCGTTGAATCTTGGCCATTTAAGTACAGAATTCTAGTAAAAAGTTGTCTTGTAATATTACTGCAATGGCACAGTTTTCGTTGCGTCGCATCTCCCTACAACAACTTTAGTCAAGCTGCAGAAGTCGTTGAACTACATCTGTACTAATCACACCGGACCAGATGTGGCACACACGAGCACATTTCTATTGGGAATGCACGCCTCTATTCCGCAAGGAAATTAACTCTGTAAATTGGCTGCAGACCTTCGCACAGGTTACACCGACTACAGTAAAGAAAATAAGGCCAGCAACTTCATTACAACATTGCAAAGAATATCTAATTGCTTTCAAAAGATAAAAAAATTGCAAGCTATCGAACAGGCGATGGCAACATACTTATCATTAGGAAATGAGGCTACACGAGATAACACGAACGTCTTCTTTTCCTTGATTGTGCATAAGTACAATTCCTTTCTCCTGTTCAAAACATAACAACATCGGTACTCTATATAGTGTACAGTATGCAACCCTTCACACCTGAAGTTCCTGGGTTCAACTTCGGCCGAAGGTGACGGACTTGTAAAGAAATCCGTAGGGTGACAGTCCATGACGGCCACAAAGGTCGACCATCCGGCTGTTGGCCTCACATCCACCTGTCTTAGCAGAGGTGAACGATCATCTAACCAGAATGGGTATCGTGTGATTAGAACGATGATTTCTCCAGTCGTTATAACTGGTTTCCGTAATTTCATTTCGGTTTCTTCCGAGGTTTTCCCCAGCCGTGGGACTGAAGCCGGATGGTCTATGGCGAGTCCTCGGCATCACTTCATTTCATCCCTTTGATCTGATTACCTGGTTGGGTTTTTTCGAGGTTTTCCCCAACCAAAAGGCAAATGCCGGGTAATCTTTTGGCGAATCCTAGGACCTCACCTCATCATTGTAGAAAATTACTAAATTGTATAACTGTAAAAATTGTAAAATAATATAAAAATTTGTAAAAATTGTAATTGCAATAATGTAAAATTTTGACTTGTTCCATATCTTAAAGCTTCACTGCTCATGTAAGGTCTATGGAATATAATAAATGAATGAATAAATGAATGAATGAATTAATGAATAACTGAATGAATGAATGAATGAATGAATGAATGAATGAATGAATGAATGCATTTCTCTACCTATTGTAGCTCCTCAAATTCATCACGAGTCCACACCTGTGGAGAAACGGTTAGCGCGTCTGGCCGCTAAACCAGGTGGCCCGGGTTCGATTCCCGGTCGGGGCAAGTTACCTGGTTGATGTTTTTTCCGGGGTTCTCCCTCAACCCAATATGAGCAAATGCTGGGTAACTTTCGGTGCTGGATCCCGCACTCATTTCACCGGCATTATCACCTTCATCTCATTCAGACGCTAAATAACCTAAGATGTTGATAAAGCGTAGTAAAATAACCTATTAAAATAAAAAAAAAATCATCACGATGCTGGATGGACAATGGTCCCGTAATGTTTAGATAAAAGCGAGAAACCTGTACAGAACAACCCTTATGGCCATGTGCATCAACGTCGGTTAGTTGCAATCACCGGTTAAAATTGTCGTCTAACCCTTGGTTAAGCATTTTTAAGATGCACTGACCTCGGTTAGGACTTAAACAGAAGGTTAACCACGGTAATCTGCCATATTCGAGCGAATAAAGGAGATGACCAGTGATTAAAAGGTCTAGTAAAACAATATGGCGACCAGATCTACAGCTGATTATTTCGAAGACTATTAGAATTATATTTGGATAGGGATGATAGTTATCGTGAAGTTTTATTAGTGGAAAGAGAATTCTTACAAGGAATTAGGTGACAGTAAATTTCAGAAGCATACAACAAATGGATCACTTGTAATAACCCACAAATAATCCTATTTCTCCCATGAATCGGCTGTTTCCATTACGCTTGTATGCAATTGATATTTTCAGTATTTTAATGGGGATAACTCGAGTATCTCTTTTCTTACGTCGCAGGATAAACGAAGGGAGGTTATGGATGGATTTTAGGATATTGCATACTTCTCTGGTATAGTTGGTGCCCTTGATTGTACACACATTCCTACTAATTTTCATCTGTTTCCTTTATTACGTATTAACCGACGATGATGCACGTTGCCATCATCCTCCAATCTTCTTCAGGACAAGAACCAGACACAGGAAATCGAATCAGAATAGGGGAGAGGGAGGCAGGTTGGCTCAAATTTTACGTTTAATTTTTTTTTTTTCCGTTATTTGTATAGCATTTTATGAAATCAAATCAAAGTTGGTCGTTCTACGTTATTCTTTGGCTATGTGAAGAGATATTTTAATTTAGACTTCACCACGATTTAAATTTAATATTTTGTATTGGGTCAATTTGCCCCGCCCTAGAGGCAGATTGACACATGATATGGGGTAAATTGGCTACATGTTAAATAAAGGCAAACTGCATAGAAAAGCAAGGCAGAAAAATTAATTTTGAACTTGTAAATGAATACATATCATATTGTCTTATTAAAAATATCTGAGATGGAGTTTATGCATACAATGTTTCTGTTACCATCTATAAAATTGTCACCTGGTGCACATTCTGAATAAGATTTAACACAATACAGGCAATATGTCTCTCTGTCTTCTTCATTACTTTTCCTTCCGTGGAGAATGCTTTATAAAGCAGGGATCATATTGTCTGCGTGGCCCTGCAATCCATCGCATAAACACCGAAATAAAACTTGTGTGCCAACGTGCCTCTGTAGCCAACCTGCCTCCATCTCCCCTACGTACGTGAAATGACAAGCCCACACTCTAGCACTGAACTATCGGAGGGGTCGAGAGAAGCAACTGCTCCTCCATTAGACGAGACAGACCGGAAAGATGAGCAAGCAATTCTCTTTTGAGATCTTTCCTTCTTATCTGTTAACATCAGCCAATATCGAAATTAAGCAACATTACATTTAAACTGGCCTTAAGAGCTTGCAACAGGCATCAAGCCACTGGATCCTGTAATTATCGGAAAAATTTCACTCGTCTGAAGCGAGGGAGGCAACAGCTTAATTGCCACCCTTCAAGCACAGTTCCCATCACTGAACAATGCGAGCGGATGCGGATCAAGCCCCGTCGAGGCAGTGTCTTCACAGAACGCTGACTCAGCCACACAACGCTGAGAAACCATTTTGTTTGCTATCGAGATCGAACCTGCGCCGTTCCAGTCCGCAACCAACGACGCAGAGTTATCCAACGGCATCACCTTTCCACACTGGAGAACAGATTCCAGTCCCAGCGACTGGAAGTGGAATTTAAGGGAAGACTCCAATGAAAATCATGAAAATTTTTCCAAATTTTTTTAGCTATTTCACTTATTCAGAACTTATATTTTCATACCCCAAGTGGATTCAGCTCAATTCTGATTACAAATACTCGTATGTTTACACTTTTTAAATCAAGGCTGGAAGGGGGCGTGGAATTTAAAGAGCTGTCAAAATTGTTTAAAATTTCCGATTACAAATCTAGTAACTTTTTGTTGGCTCCCTGAAGTTACTAGATGAATGTAGCGGAGGAGAATATTAATTTACATAAATATTCATTTTATTTTCAAATCTATTTTTCTGTGTTCATTTTTGTTGATTCAACACCAACTTTCTTATGCCAAATATTAATCAATCTGGATGAAATTTTTACTGCAAGTATTTATGAGGTAGCTGCATGTTTCTATGCATTTATTTTCTACTAGCAGCATTTCTCACAACATAAATGCATAGAAACATGCAGCTACCTCATAAATACTTGCAGTAAAAATTTCATCCAGATTGATTAATATTTGGCATAAGAAAGTTGGTGTTGAATCAACAAAAATGAACACAGAAAAATAAATTTGAAAATAAAATGAACATTTGGGTAAATTAATATTCTCATCCGCTACATTCATCTAGTAACTTCAGGGAGCCAACAGAAAGTTACTAGATTTGTAATCAGAAATTTTAAAAAAGAATTCTTCGATGAAAAACAATTTTGACAGCTCTTTAAATTCCACGCCCCCTTCCAGCCTTAATTTAAAAATTGTAAACATACGAGTATTTGTAATCAGAATTGAGCTGAATCCATTTGGGGTATGAAAATATAAATTCTGAATAAGTGAAATAGCTAAAAAAATTTAGAAAAATTTTCATGATTTTCAGTGGAGTTTTCCCTTAAGATGAACGAAGACAGTGTTACGGGCACGTTTCCGCGGCATTCATTTTTCCCCTGACATAATTCCAAACTTATTATCATCATAACCCAGCCGCCACGGTGGTCTAGTGGCTAGAGCACTGGATTTATAGCGCTGTGGACCCGGGTTCGATAACTGGAGTACTTGTGTCGGGCAAGCCCGTGATCCAGGTAACATAGGGGTCTTTTTCGGGAGCTCCGGTTCCCTGTGGCATCCCAACAAATCTCCATCATCTCATTGAGGGTGTAGTGTAGACCAGCCTTCTATAGTGCACCGGTAAATAAATTAGTCTACACAACTGACTTCATATAGGTGAACAACGAAAAATCAAGAACCCGCCATCAGCACACAAAAAAATTATCATCACAATCATTCCTGTTGTAATGTAGATCAATCTGCCATGGTTCAACGAGGTGGAAGTTATTTACAGTTTCGATGCGACAATCCGAAAAAGAGACGCTTGACATTAAATAACCATGAATCAAGATACTCGTCCATGGACAAGTAAAATATCCACAGACAGTCGCTCTACTGACTGGAGAGGCTATACACTTCTCTAGCTTCCTAAAATAATTTACCACAAAAATTCTACTTATAACCACAGTCTACTATATACAGTCACGAAGCTTGAGTTTTGAGGGTGCTAGAAACAATAGACTGTGACGGTACTATTTTGCATTGCCTGTAATGAGGCGATATTAGCGATCCTAGTGGTGAGCAACTATCTAATGTTTGCATATTTACTACGTATTGAGCTTCGCGACTGTATATACTAGACTGTGCTACAACTGCAACAGATTAATAACGCATTTTCTGTCGATGAAAACACATGCATATGATTAAACCATCCTCATTAGTATATTATATTCAGTGAATGTTCCCCTCTAAATATCAATTATACATTGCTGAAACACCTATATTAAAGCTAACTTATTTTCTAATCCAAAAATTGTTGTATACGAATGATTGCAACTTTCTGTGTAACAGAATAAAATAAAGATGTTGCTTCATTTCAAATCTATGTCCTCGCTAAGTCAACTGTTAAGAAACAGTCGAAACGAATAATGTTAACATCAACTGTCAACACTTTCTGTAGGCTATAATCAAAGATTATCGAAACAAATGTTAGAGCTTCAAAAAGTTCTACTTAAACACCCTGTACAGGAAAGAATCATCAAAATTAATCTCACTTCTTGAAATAGATCAATTAGAATGTTTTGTATAACAAAGCATGCGAACCTATTGTTTCGTCTCAAAAGAAAAATGTTAAATTGATTCAGTATTCTGTAATAGTGTGTAACAAAACATAACAGAAACGGAAATTCTGTCTCCAAAAGATTTCAACTGCTTCGACAGTTTTATGACATCTTCAAAGACTTATATTGCATGAACAATGTATAGCAAAGCATAACCTGAACATATTTCCATCACCGCCATTAATCACACGGCGTAATCCTTAAGGCCTACAATGCCTAAAGAAACATAAGACAAACATAATTTCTGTATAATTTCTAGGGAAAAATTGTTCCGGGGCCGGATATCGATCCCGGGACCCTTCGCTTAGCGACTGAGCTACCCAGAAACTACACTCGACACCGTCTCAATTTTTCCCTTTACATCCACACAACTCAAGTGGGCTGACAAGGCGCTAGTGTATGGGGCCGGTGCCACCCAGCATCGTGATGCACTTGAAAAGGTAAGATGTGTAGCGAATTTCGGTTACGAAAACCAGCTACACCGGCTGTGGAGATCATTGTACTAACCACACATACCTCCATTCTGGTTGGATGATCGTCCACCTCTGTTTCGGCATGTGGGTGTGAGACCAGCAGCCGGAAGGTCTGTCTGGGCCCTTCAAGGGCAGTAGCGCCACAGATTATTATTTTTATATAGGCCCACTGTATGAAATCATACAATCGCAATCTCATTTCTGCTCCTAGAGACAAGTCTCTGAAATGCTGGACCAACCTACTTAACAATGAAATTCAATGGCATACATCGTAAATCGCACTATGTATTGCTCTTCTGAAACATACAGTACGTCACATGCAATAATAATGAGTTGTACAGTAATTGACAGTTCAAATATGACTTCTGAACTGATACAATAAATTAGGTCGAGATTTGCAGCACCGCCGCTAGAGCTGTGAAGGTCAGACACTGCACAGTGCACAGCTCGCATCCTTGATTGTAACACCCGGATAGACGATTGTGTCACTCTTCCTCTCAAGCCAATTACCAACCTCTGAATGCTCACACTTTCTACACTATGACTTTGATCTGAACACCTCTCACAGATAACAAGGTCTAGCCGTAAGTAAAAGAGAAGCCGCTTCTCACCTAAGGAACAGGGGTTCGTTACCAAAAATCCTGCGTGCGAGATTTGTAGTGAACGAACGGATGCACAACAGGTTTTCTTCGAGAACTACAGATCCTCTATTCTATAACAATATTCTCTGCAGCAGAATTAATATACCGAGCCTCAGTTGTACCATGGGGTTTCGTTGAGGGAGAGGTTTTGACGCCGAGGTGTAACTGATACGTACAAATATGTTTTCCAATTCATTTCGCTTCGAAAGAACTCCGCATATGTAGCCTACGCAAGTGAAATCGGACCAAATGCGATATTTACCGTTCCATTCCTTGAATTAACAAATAGGCGAAAATTGGCAAAAATTCAAAATAGCCTGATTTAGGTGCTCTTAAGAGGTGACATACTACACCTTCGAGAGTAAAAAAATTGATTTTTCATTTTTCTCATATTAATTTAATATGAACATTTGGCTCTTTAACTGAGAAAGAATTTTTAAGATATCTATGAAATTGATTCAGTTACGTATTAAAATGTCCTCGCATGCAAACACAGCGAACAGCAAGTATCGCCTATTTTCTCAAATATACATCTTCAAGGATAAAAAAAAGTGATTTTTCATTTTATTTAATAATTTAAGCTTTACAAGAAATGTGGAAGAAATTTTAAGATATCTATAAAACTGACCAAGTTATACATTAAAATGTCCTCCCACGCAAAAATAATACCAGCCAGCAATATGTATCACTCATTTTCCCAAATATACACCATCGTGGATAAAAAAAATGAGTTTTCATTTTCCTTATAGTAATTCGATGGTGTTTGAGTAAAGATATTTAAGTCATAAAAATGAGTTTTGAGTTAAATAAAAATTAAAATTCGGACTCTTAAAATTCCATTTGCATAAAAAATGGCAAAGTCCTTTTATCCGAACACCATCGAATTTAAACTTTATACAGTATCTATGAAGTAAATTCTCTAAGATATCTATCAAACTCAAGAAATTATACATTAAAATGTCCTCCCATACAAATACAATACCAGTCAGCAATATGCAATTTTATTGCTCATTTTCTCAAAGCTGCATTTTTTTAATTGTTTTTCGTCCTCCCCCCCCCCCCCACACACACACACACACAAATATTTTTTTAAAGATAATTTCATGAAATTTTGCTTGGCCCTTTTTCTTGATAAGACCAACAAACTACAGCTCAATATTTAACCTGACTTTAATAGAAATCAAAAACAAAATCATGTTCCATGAAAATTTCCTTAGAAAATTTAATTTATGAAGAAAAAAAAATACCTCTGTCTCTTGCAGTGCAGATATTCTAACCATTGAGATAAGGTATTCTTTTTTTAAAATATGAATGCTACTTTTAAGACAAAAACAATAACTAAAAAATGTTTAAAAACCTGGGAGTAAGTTTTTTAAATAGCAGTTTGCTACAGGTACGGAATTCAAAAATGGGCCGAGTCTTGGTAGCAGTCCTCCTCAATGTAGGCAATTATCTTCGCAAGACTGTCCACAAGTAGCATACATTTAGGCGACCTTGTTTACTACATATGCGGAATGCGTTGTATCTGGAACTAGTAAAATTAGGTGGTCGAAATTATGTTTCTGGGTCTGTATGTATACATCGCAATATGGAAATTTTGAAAATTTACAATTCCAAAAGCTTTCTATGTAAGCATATATATATTTATATAATTAATTTTAGCTCGAAGAGTAATTTGCAGACATCAAGCATACAGTATATCATTTCATTAAATAAGCCTTAAGAATATGTAGGAATAAAATGTATAAAACATAATACTTTTTATGCTCGACCATGCCGAAATGTAGTAATTATACACCTGGTAGCAGACCTTTAATGGACCTCATTAAAGTACACCTATTCATTAAAGTTCATGTGTTCCACCAATCAGAAAATACCATTGTAACAATATGAAAGCGCAAGTATCGATTATTCTCGTATATGCAATCGAAAGACAACTGTTTTCGCAGGAGTTCTGCGACAATTTTAGTAGACGCTGGCGGAGACATCACAACATTGAAACGTCACAGAGGCTGGAAATCCGATATGTTCAAGAATCGATCCAAAATAAAATTGAAATCTCAAATACAATATTAAACTCAGTCGAAAAAAAACAACACACAAATTAACATCAATTCACAGTCATCTTCCAGCCTTTCACAAAGCACATTCCCACAAATTCATTTCACCAATTGCACAATAAATCACCTATATTTGAAATAAAGTCAATTATGTTACTATAATAATTAGCGTTAATTGTAAATAAAATTCAAATAAATTCAATTTGTCATCTCGTTTTTCAATGTCTAATTCAATTTCAAGGTTATATCAAGATTAATGTTTATTTTACTCTCTAGATTATATCAAGGTCAATGTCGACATTTGTTTCTCGGAAAAAATCAATACTTTCGCGTCTGCGCACATCTCACAATTTACGAGGTATTACACAAGGTCAGTTCCGCTCCTCAGTCAGATAAGAATAACATGAACACTTATGAATAATTTCAAGTTAGAAATATGGTCGAGCATAAAAAGTCGTATGAAACTTGACTATAATGGTAGTAATTAAGACGCTCGTATAAAAATTATGAAACTCGCTTGCGCTCGTTTCATAAACATACTCGCGTCTTAATTACTACCATTATAGGCTCGTTGCATAATGTACTATTTAGAATCAAAAGTGTATGTAACCCCTTGAGGACTGTACGCATAAATGTTGATGGATCATATATTATGAAGTCTCAAAGTTATAGTTTATCAACAGAAAAGTAGGCTATTGTCTAAAACCCGCAGTCTACTGATAACCCAATACATGTGACTCTGAACTTCCGAGTTATTATAGACTTGGGTGTAGGCCTAACAGTCTGTAATGTTGAAAGGAAGCACTTACGAATACTGTTACTTAATAAAATATGCAAGCTTTGATCCCATTTAACATCCCAAAAAGTTAGCAAGTCAAAATGAACAAGTTTTATCAGATCCATAAATAATACGTGCAGACCTTTCGCATAATGGACGCGGATGACAAATGGCCGACCTTTCACGGTATGAGAGGAATCCATTGAATGCTTAGTTACGCATTAGATTGCGCGAGAAAAAGCTGAAGGCGCCTCCGGAATCGAAATGAACCATTTCATTGCCAACACGACACGGCAGGCTGGGTTTGATAAACACGTGATCACTAAAAGAGGCAATAAATGACAGTGATAGATATCCAGGCGGTGAATAATACAATAACTTGCACCCACATCCACGACCAGAAGAAACGCGTCAAGACGTCACGAATTAATTTGAAACAGCTCTATTTTGCGGCATTTTCGTCGCCAGGTGCAGGTAATGGGTAATGATATTCTTGCATAATAAAACATGTCGTCCCTTTAAACACGGTGATGGCACAATTCCAAACGTAGATATCGCTCACAACCTGAAAGAATAGACGCCGCAACTTCTTAATGGGAGCTTGAATCAATATTACAGAAGATTCCAAACCGCTCGTGACGTAACACTGAAATGACAAATAGCTGGAAGTCTCCTTGAGCATCACATTGTGTGTTACACAACTTGAAACGACACGGACAAACAAAACAGTTTTTCTTGTCTCAATGACAACTTACGCAATTCCTATCTAGTTGTAACTTTATCTCATCTGCCTAGACTACCCGGATATTAGTCTAAACCAGTGGTCGTCAGCACTAGCTGAAATGTGCAAAGGGTAAGCGGAACCGCCCCATGTGCACCGTCGTGCAGCAAGAAGAGGTAGAGAGCATACCCGCTAGCAGCTACGAGTGCACCATGGTGCACTGTGTTCTCCGTGGGTAACAGACGCTAGCCCCAGGGTGCTCTGTGCTGATGACCGCTGATCTAAACTAAATTAATCACAGAATAAATATGGGAAATGCCTGTTATTATTCGGTTGAGAAGCTTTTATCATCCAGTCTGCTGTCAAAAAATCTGAAAGTTAGAATTTATAAAACAATTATAATACCGGTTTTTCTTTATGATTGTGAAACTTGGACTCTCATTTTGAGAGAGGAACGTAAGTTAAGGGTGTTTGAAAATAAGGTGCTTAGGAAAATATTTGGGGATAAGAGGGATGAAGTTACATGAGAATGGAGAAAGTTACACAACGCAGAACTGCATTGTATTCTTCACCTGACATAATTAGGAACATTAAATCCAGACGTCTGAGATGGGCAGGGCTTGTAGGACGTATGGGCGAATCCAGAAATGCATATAGAGTGTTAGTTGGGAGGCCGGAGGGAAAAAGACCTTTGGGGAGGACGAGACGTAGAAGGGAAGATAAATTAAAAATGTATTTGAGGGAGGTGGGATATGATAGTAGAGACTGGATTAATCTTGCTCAGGATAGGGACCAATGGCGGGCTTATGTGAGGGCGGCAATGAACCTCCGGGTTCCTTAAAAGCCAGTAAGTAGTAAGTAGTGTAGATAAAATATGAGAGGCTCACAACCACAGAGGACCAAGTCCACCAGTGATCACTTTGTGGATTATTACAGTCTCGGATGAAGAAAACTTAAGATTTATTCATTTCCATAACAAACCAAGTCCATAACTCATTTGTTACTCCACAGAGGGCAGCATTTCCTATGGAAGGTAAAGGTTGCTAAGCATGAGCCATGAACTTTAAGACTCAATTTCTCAAAATTATTCCAAATGGAATAATCCACTCTGGTTGTGAACCCCTCTTATTACTGTAACAGTTTGCAAACTGTTACTTTGATAAAAGTGGATTCAAATCGCAATTACATAAAAATAAATATTTCTATCATTGTTTTCTCGAAACATGACTTTTGCTTATGGGACCTTTTTCCGGTTACCGCCTCAATTAATGACATTACTTACGGTTCATACTATATGCCAGACGTCTCAATAGGGCCTTCTCGGAGCACTTCCTCCTCTCTCTCTCTCTCTCTCTCTCTCTTTTAATGTAAGAGTGGAATAAGATGCGGGACCAGTTCGTGTATCTCCGGATGACGTCATTGACCGCGACGTTTGAATAGACATCTGCAACCGCTACGACGTTGTCTCCATCTCCGACGAAAGAATGTCCTTTTTACCGCAAATGTATGAAGAAATAAAAGTTTTCATAGGGAAAGTGAAATTGTGAGAGTCGCAAGTTTCAGTGGGTCACTGTTACCACTTTATTAATCTAAAAGTTACCCATTTTGAATCAAGACCAGTGTAACAAATATAATGAAGTACTGAAGGATTTGAGAAAAGAATTTGAGACCATATTTAAAATTCGAATAGCTCTAAATTAAAATAATTGTGAATTTCTAAGATGTTATTTTTAATTATTGAAAACATTACGAAACATATTATTTAACTATTATTGTAATTAATATATTAATATTGACGTATCGTAAGAATACGTACCTTAACAACTAACAAGTTTAAATGTAATTTTATTATTATTATTTAATTGAATCTTATTTTATTAAATATAATATAAACTTAAAAAAAGAGATACCAAAAACCATTTACTGGAAATGAAGTATTGTTGTTCATTCAACTGTCCGAAGACAGGTCTGACCCTCACAAGTGATATCAATAAGACACCACTTATGAGGCAACTAGGCCAGGAGATAATGGGGTGGCTAGTTCCTTGTGCTTAAATAATTAGGTAACATGTATGATTCTTCAGGCTTCAGATGTCTTCTTTTTACTCATTAATACATAATTAGAAAATAAATTTATTATATAATAATAAATATTATTATTACTCCAAACTACTTAAGAAATTTTATTCCTTCCGAAAACAACCGTCTATTGTGACAGTACAACTCAAAAGTGCAGCTTTGTGGAATTTCTCCCGCGACAGTTACAACTTAGCTCGCACATGCTTGTAAGAGGAATCAGCGATCGGCTATCTTCGGGTACTGCGCTTATCTCTTCAGCTGACTACGCTATCTACATTTGCTCTCTGTAACAACTTTTATGAGTTGGCCTTGAGACGCCTGCTATATGCTGTACATATGAAGAGAAGTGTACGTACCAAAAATCAAGGCGCTAGCTCAGTAAATATAAAACGTAATACTGAATTTCAACACAGTTCCCCCTTCATATCGTCGAGCATTGCACTTCACAATAATTACAGATAGCCAAGGCTGTTTCTACACTCTTTAATTCATCATAACATCTGGGCTGTTATCTGTGACTGCACTAGAGGGGTCCTGGATGCGGAAAACCGCAAGACTGACACAAAAGTGGAATAAAGAGGAAGAAACACACAAAGAGTGGGCGAGAGGGCGGTCAGCGCTCCTGTGAGAAACGACACGACATGTGAACTGCTGCTGGTGTCGGTGACTTGCGGAACAAAGAGATGCGCCGACCACCACAACAGATATCAAAACAGCGCTGCCAACCTTCTAATCAACAATAAATTCCTGTTAGGCCTAGGCCTACTACTTATATTTTCTCATTATATGAAATATACAGAGAATATTTATTATGTTTTCAGTAACCCGTATCCCCGTACACGGCTACCAGAACAACTAGGAGATCATACACCAGTAGTCCAAAGTGGACTTTGCGGTGGATAAAAACAATGTCGAAGCAGATATTGATAGTAATTCCTTTTCCCCTCCTATTATCACCAGTTCTCTAGGATTTATAGTAATCCGTATCAATGCAATAGCAACAACAATAATCGAACAAGAGAACTTCCTAAATCACCAGACCGAAACTTCCTTGAAGGGTCATTTATGGAAGATAACGTAAAGAAAAGCTTATGTATGTAAAGAAAAATAGTTACAAATACTACTAACTGTAAAGGTCTCCATACACGCAAAGACTTACTTGGAGGTAAGTCTGCACAAACATAAATTCACAGGCAAGTCTCCTCGCGTATAGGCGAAAAGTACTGAGGCTTTCGACCTCCTTGAGATAAGTCTCCAAACTTCTGTAGGTACTTCAATTTTTCAGATTCTTGGCTTAAAAATCGATAATGAGTTAAACTGGAAAAATCATATTAAAGAAATTACCCCCAAAGTAAATTCAGCATCTTTGCTATTAGATCTACGTAAAAGATAGAAAATAGCAATACCTTAAAAACAATATACTTTGCATACTTCCACTCGGTAATGAGTTTTGGAATAATATTCTGGGGAAATTCCACAAATAGTAACAGTATATCCCTACTAGAAAAAAAGAGGTGCCAAATCTAGGGTAAAAAAAACTACAAATAATGCTCATAGCTTGTCAGTATATTTTTTCATTAATAATCTTCCTCGTATGTAACTGTAAAAACTTTGTAGGCCTAACTAATTCAACAGTTCATAGCATAAATACACGTGAAAAAATGACTTTCATACTCCATCGGCAAGTCTATCATACTATCAAAAAGGAGTGCGTTATATGGCAGTAAAAATTTTTACTGCCTATCGATATAAAAAATGAAACTCGAAACATAAGATTATTTAGGACCAAATTAAAGAAGTACCTAATTTCTTACGCCTTCTATTCTGTAGGTGAATTCATGACATTCAATAACGCTTCATTAAAGTGATACTAAAACTTTGTGTTGTACTAGTAGACTATATTGTAAATCTCGTCTGTATATATTTCATCTAGACTGTGACTATAAATTAAGACTTTATAATAGTATTAAGTTTTTTTACTTGTTCCATATTCTAGCTGTGAAGCAATGTATGAATATCATGGAATGTTAATAAATACAATACAATACAAGACTGTAGCGCTCTCTAAATTAAGCGGTAGAAAAAGTAAACATAAAAACAAACGATGTTCGAGATTTCATTATTTTGTTTTAAGCTGTTCTGTGTAGCGAAATGGCGGCAAGCCATGAAAGTTCGGGTTTGAGGAGCTGTTCTCAAACATTTATCTTAGAATTTACAGGAATGTTCGTTTGTATGTTATAAACAGTTATACAGAGTTTCTGTTTAAGAATGGTGTTAGGAAATGGGGAGTATAGTCGCATTTCAGGACAAGATCCGAACAAGGAATGCGAGTTTTTCCTCCAATCTTATAACCCCCGACTGGGCTAGCCAATGACATTACCCCATCCACCTGCTCCTCTAAGTTACTAGCTTACTCTCTCCTCTGACCCCGCAAGGACCTTACTCCCCTCGCAGGGATTCTTTCGTGAAATTTGTACAGCTCATACATTATGTACAGACACTCCCCCACTCTTCCTACAGAGCTGCGCACGAGATCGGATGAATCTATTCACGAATTATAAGGGAATGGTTTAGTCTTTGCCTTGAACTCGGTAGACACACGCCCGACCTTCCCTTCTACACCTACCCCCTACACAGAAACGTTGTTCCCCTACTGCGCATCGCGAGTGTCTTGACAAAATGCATGAGCTGTACAGTATACACTGTGCTTTTCCTGTAGCTTCAGCGCTCGTAGTGGCTGAATTCGGAACTGAAGCACACAGCCACCAAAACTTTAACAGTGCACCATCTCACTTAAGAAGCGAAATCAGAAATCGTGATATGAGTGGAAAGCAATAACAGTCTGAAATCAGAGTAATGATTTTGGGACTCTGTACATTACAAACTCTGGCCGTTACTGCTATTAAATATTCAGTACAACATATAAATCATCAGAAACCACTTATATTGACAAATAACTTAGAAAATCCACGAACGATTAGGGAAAACACGGGAATTTTAGTTGCAGCAAGTAAAGAGATAGGTTTGGAAGTGAATCCCGAAAATACAAAGTATATGATTATGTCTCGTGACCAGAATATTGGCCACCGGCGTGGCTCAGTCGGTTAAGGCGCTTGCCTGCCGGTCTGAAGTTGCGTTCGGGCGCGGGTTCGATCCCCGCTTGGGCTGATTAACTGGCTGGGTTTTTTCCGAGGTTTTCCCCAACCGTAATGTGAATTCAAGGTAATCTATGGCGAATCCTCGGTCTCATCTTGCCAAATATCATCTCGCTATCACCAATCTCATCGACGCTAAATAACCTAGTAGTTGATACAGCGTCGTTAAATAACCAAATTAAAAACCGAATATTGTATGAAATGGAAATATAAAAATTGGAAATTTATCTTTTCAAGAGGTGGAAAAATTCAAATACCTGGGAGCAACAGTAACAAATATAAATGATACTCGGGAGGAAATTAAACACAGAATAATGCCTGGGAAATGCCTGTTATTATTCGGTTTAGAAGCTTCTATCATCCAGTCTGCTGTCAAACAATCTGAAAGTTAGAATTTATAAAACAGTTATATTACAGGTTGTTCTTTATGGTTGTGAAACTTGGACTCTCACTTTGAGAGAGGAACATAGGTTAAGGGTGTTTGAGAATAAGATGCTTAGGAAAATATTTGGGGCTAAGAGGGATAAAGTTACAGGAGAATGGAGAAAGTTACACAACACAGAACTGCACGCATTGTATTCTTCACCTGACATAATTAGGAACATTAAATCCAGACGTTTGAGATGGGCAGGGCATGTAGCATATAGTGTTAGTTGGGAGGCCGGAGGGAAAACGATCTTTGGGGAGGCCGAGACGTAGATGGGAAGATAATATTAAAATAGATTTGAGGGAAGTGGGATATGATGATAGAGACTGAACTAATCTTCTCAGGATAGGGACCACTGGCGGGCTTATGTGAGAGCGGGAATGAACCTCCGGTTTCCTTAAAAGCCAGTAAGTAACTTAGAAATTATTTATAGGGACAATGAGGTGATAAGAAATTCTAATATCACGTGTAATTTTTTCTTTGATTTACACTGGAAACTTTCATACTGTATTATGTTGTGTATTAATAATATGGTTTGTTCTTTGTGGAACACTTTTATTAAGGGCAGCTACCTTATGGTTTAATAATATAACGTTCTTAGCAAACATTTCTCAGCAAACGAACAAGCGGGGGACGACATCGGGCAATTTGTAAGTAAGACGACAACGAAGGCGGGATTTGAATCGACAACTACAACCTTCATGACACGTCAGCACTGCACCGTAACCACGTTGCTATAGAAGCAACTCCTTCTCTGTAGACCGAAGTGTATGGTAGAGCTCCATTCATTAAGTGGCAGGTTGTAAGCACGGCCCGAACAATAGCAGTTAATTCTTAATACGTGTTATGCAAGTAAACTGAAGAATGCATCAAATCCATTAATCACTGCCAGTCTAATTAGAAACCCGTGGGAGAAAGCTATCTTCCTGCCTGCCTTCCCTCACTACCGGCATAAAACACTTCAGCATCCAACGATGCGTTCCAGAAAAAAAGCAAGACTTCCTTATTGTGCATTTATTCACTTATTTAAATACCTATTTATGTATTATTTCTTTATTTAATTATACATACGTACATTCATCAGTTAATTAATTTATTTATGCATTCATTTATACATCCATTCACCCATTAATTTATTAATTAAATGGTTTATTTACCATATTTATCTATTTCAGGGCTGGGCACCAGGAGCGAATCCAAACTTTAAACGGGGACGCTTAATATTCATCCATCACGCTACTGCATCAACGCTGCGCCGTGTTCTGCGAGGAAGAAAGGGGTTAAAGAGAAGTTTTATTATTTTTTTTTATTTTAGTAGGTTATTTTACAACGCTTTATCAACATCTTAGGTTATTTAGCGTCTGAATGAGATGAAGGTGATAATGCCGATGAAATGAGCCCGGGGTCCAACACCGAAAGTTACCCAGCATTTGCTGATATTGGGTTGAGGGAAACCCTCGGAAAAAATCTCAACCAGGTAACTTGCCTCGACCGGGAATTGAACCCGGGCCACCTGGTTTAGCGGCTAGACGCGCTAACCGTTACTCCACAGATGTGAACTAAAGGCTAATTCACAATGAAAATTAAACATAACGTAAGCGTTAACTTAACGTTACAGTAAAATCAAGAAGTCATACCATCATTCACGATGGGAACATAAACATAACAGCAAACATACTTGGTAACCATGGAAACATAACAACGACGCCATTTCCTTGTATACTTCAGCGCTCCACGAATATGTTCTGTTTGTAAATCACGTAACCATAAGCATGAAAGTTTGGAGTTTGCAAACTTTCATGTTAACGTCTTACGGTAATGTTTATGTCAATGCTTATGTGAATCATTGTGAATGATCCCATTCTGTGTTTATGTTACGGTTATGTTTAATTTTCATTGTGAATGGGCCTTAAAGAGAAGTCATAAGGCTCCCCGTGAGAGAGTAAAATTCGCTCTTGGTGCCCAGCCCTGGTCTACTCATTTATTTATCCCATTATCTCCTGGCTTAGTTGCCTCATGAGTAGATTCCTGCGTTTGGTTACCTACAGTCACGAAGCAACCCGCAACAGTGTAGTTGCGAATGGGATATAGATCAGTGGCAATGAATACCAGACACGCAGTTCAGGTCTGCCTTCAGTGAGTGAAGTAGTCAACATGCCGAAACAAAACAAGAAGTAATCAGCGTAAATAATTTTTTACTGTGATTTATTGTATTATTGTAACTTCCACCATTTTTGTCATGTATTACACTCTCTCCAGTAACACTTCTAAGTTGTTGTTCTTGTTTAGTCAACTGTCCGAAGACAGGTCTGAGCCTCACAAGTGATATCAAAAAACGCACCACTTAAGAGGCAACTAAGCCAGGAGATAATGGAGTAGGGTGACCAGTTCCTTTCCCCCTAAAAGTATAGAAATGAATTAAGTAGGCTTATGCAAAACACACGTCCCGTGCCGTGGCGTCGCGGTCTAAGGCATCCCGCCTAGGACTCGCGTTACGGAATGCGCGCTGGTTCGATTCCTCATGGGGGAAGAAATTTTCTCATGAAAGTTCGGCCAGTGTATGGGACCGGTGCCCACCCAGCATCGTGATGCACTTGGGGAGCTACGATAGGTGGCGAAATCCGGTTGCGAATACCAGCTATAACGGCTGGGGGGGATCATCGTGCTAACCACACGATACCTCCATTCTGGTTGGATGATCGTCCACCTCTGCTTCGGCATGTGGGCGTGAGGCCAGCAGCCGGCTGGTCGATCTAGGCCCTTCACGGGCTGTAGCACCACGGATTATTATTATTATTATTATTATTATTATTATTATTATTATTATTATTATTATTATTATTATTATGCAAAACACAGACTGAGCACACGAGATGACTCAAATATTAGCATTAGTCGCAGCATACTTATCTCAATATTTGATCCTTCAATTAAAAGCATTGTAGACTAATAAATTCCTCATTATATTCAGATTCTTGTTTCTGGTCCAATTCACGTCCATTACAACCGCCAACGAACCACGCTATAAGCTCTGCATATTCAGATGAAGGGAAAGTATGAATATTCAGCATCTGTCCTGTTAATCTGCGGCATGATCCAGATTATACTCTAATGACCACAAAGCCGCAGTCAGCGAGTCACGGATGATTTACGAAAGAAAACGAAACTACCCAGGCCAAGTATAAGAGCACAGTAACCAAATGAGTCGCTCTAATATCCTTAGCAACGAAAAACTTCGACTACATTACAAGCCCCTCTCCTTCACTTTCCCTTTTCTCTTTCTATTTTTCTTCTTTTTCTCACGTTTTCTTCTACATTTTCTTATATTCGCTTCTCTTTTTCTACGTCTTTCCTTCTCTTGTTTTTTATGGCGCTTTATCAATTGCTATAGTTATCTAGCGTCTGAGTGAAATGAAGTTGATAATATCAGCGAAATGAGTCCAGGATCCAGCGCCGGAAATTGCACAACATTTGCTATTAATGGGTTGAGGAGAAATCCGGAAAAAAACCTCAACCAGGTAAACAGCCCATGTGGGGATCGAACCCGCTCCCGACGCAACTCCGGATCGGCAGGCAAGCGCCTTAAGCCGACTGAGCTACACCGGTGGCTTCTATTTCTCGTATTTTCCTCTGCCCCTTCTTTCCTTCTACTATCATCTGCAGCTTTTTTTTCTACATCTCCATGTTCCCTTGTTCAACGTCATCAGTGGCGGTGCGTCAATAAGAGCACAAGAGCACGTGAACACCTTGTTTCCATTAATGCACTACTAGTTTTATTATTTAATACCGTGTTGGCGTAGTGGGGATGTATAATATCAGGATCGAGTATTTTAAACTTCCCGCATCTTGCATAAACTTCTTATGTAAACTTGGCAAACATCCGTTCACGTACAAGCCGTGCTCTTTTCAAGAAGGTTACAGAAATTTCACGCATGCGCAGGAGAAAATTGTCTTTCGCTGGCCGCTTATGACTCGTCAAGAGCACAAAGCATTAAGTGAACAGTGAATCTATCCTACAGATGGCAGGTGCATCGATGCCTATCGTTTACGTGCTATATATCGAGGAGAAAAGTCTGTATTTTAGCCTGCAGGTGTCAGCATCTCACTGTCGGAACGTTTACTTTATGTCGATGTGTGTACAGTGCTGCTACGAGAGTGTAGTTTGTGAATTACTATACTTCAGTTTCGGCATATAGCATAGTTTGGCTTTCAAACACGTGCTGGCTGAATGTGATGGTGGTATGAATTTAAATATCTGTATGGTGGTGTATATTATTTAAGAATAATATTTACTGGCATGTATTTACAGTAATCAATCTATGCGAATGGGATTACAGTACTGGTATAGGCTATAGTGTATCAGTGTGTTGTGAATCAAAATACAGTATATTACGGAACACATGCTTTTGTAAATTGTTTTATGTATTAATTTTTAACAGACGTAAACAATGAACTCTGTTCAAGTAATTTTGAAGAGTAAATAACTGGGTAAACTGGCTTTCCAGGAAAAATTGGAAATAAAAAGACTAGGTTTCATTATTATTATTATTATTATTATTATTATTATTACTATTATTATATGTTGTTTTGAATTTATATACGGTTTTTTCGACAGTGAAACATTGGAATCATGACATTTCATATTAGGCTAAAAACGTACGATTTCAAATTCTCTTCGATTTTGGAACACAAAATTGTGAATACACATAATATTTTATCACGAGCCGCCACTGAACGTCATTCTTTTTTTTTTTTTTTTTTTTTACTTTTGCACCTTATTTTCGTCTATTATCTTCTTTACTTTTCATCCATTCTTTCGCATCTTCATTCTGTTCCATTTTCTTCTTCTCTCCGATATCTTTTCTTTCCTTTTTTGTCTTCTGTAACATATTTCTCTTTCTTGTCTCTTGCATCCCCTCTCTTCTATATCTTCTTCATTTCTCTTCTATGCACTCCTATAAATATTTCAATGCTCTTCGCTTTGCTTCTTTCCTGGCTTGTAAGCTGTCATATCAGAACATTTATACGTCGGTGCCAATTCCAGAAGTTTGTCGGTCTGGGTGGCGCAGTCGGTAGAGTGCTGGTCTTCTGTGTCCGAGGTCAATGGAATATAAGTGTGCTTAAATGCGACAGGCTCATGTCAGTAGATTTATTGGCATGTAAAAGAACTTCTACGGAACAAAATTCCGGCACACCAGCGACGCTGATATAACCTCGGCAGTTGCGAATGTCGTCAAATAAAAAAAATCAGAAGTTCCCATGGTTGCTATTCAGTGGGAAGTTTACAGTACGGACTCCACGCAACTTTTATCCTAGGAAAATTATACGGTGCATGAGCATTAGCAGCTACTACTACCGGGTAAATTTTAATGAAAATATTCGAGATCAGAATTCCGTACTTTCAAATTGTTCTCTGTGCTCCGTATAATGGGAAAGGAAGCGCAACAGAATTATTTTTTCTGTCTTTGTACGTCTAGCAGATGTCTGGACTAGTGAGGCAGCCAGGTAACGCACTGTTCCACGACATTGTGGGCAGACCGTCCCCAGTTGGGAAGTTCAACGATCTGCACGGACAAATGCTTGTCTGCATACGTTTGAGTACGAACATCCAACTCGTCTTCCGCAAACACAATCAACTGGTTCAATCTGCAGATGCCGCACATAACTACATAGCAAATCGCAACGCATTTCCTTCTTTAAATTCACCGCAATCGCCCATAAATATAATAACTCTCACTCCACAAACCGAGTAACTATCGACCGTAATCAGAGTTAACAGTCGTGGGATCGGAGTGGCAGTAAGCGTTGTGGTGGAGTAGGAGCGGGGGTAAAGTCGTGGGATCGGGTCAGGAAGAAGGGATGAGCCGTGGGGTAGGAGCTTCCGACGACGACGAGAGATCGAGTTCAAGTACAGGAAGAAGCGTGGGTCGGAGTGGAAGTAAGACTTCTGGCGTCGGAACGGAAGACTCGCTGGGTCGAAACGGGAGTAAGACTTGTAGAGTTGGAAAGGGAGTAAAACTTGTGGGGTAAGGAAGAGAGTAAGACTGGTAGGGTATGAACGGAAGTAAAACTTGTGGGGTGGAAGCGGGAGTAAGACTCATGGGGTCGAAGCGGAAATAAAACTTGTGGAATGAGACGGGAGTAAGATTCGTGAGATCGGAGGAGTAAAAGTTGTGGGGTTGGAAAGTGGGTGAGACTTGTGGGGTTGAAGCGGGAGTAAGAATCATGGGGTCGAAGCGGAAATAAAACTTCTGGAATGAGACGGGAGTAAGACTCGTGAGATCGGAGCAGGAGTAAAACTTGTGGGGTTGGAAAGTGGGTGAGACTTGTGGGGTTGAAGCGGGAGTAAGAATCATGGGATCGAAGCGAAAATAAAACTTGTGAGGTGAGAGGGAACAAGACTCGTGAGGTCGGGGAGGGAGTAAAACTTGTGGAGTTGGAAAGGAAGTAAGACCTGTGGTCTCGTAACGGGAGTAAGATCTTTAAGGTCAAAGCAGGAGTAAGACTCGTGGGGTCGAAGCGGAAATAAGACTTGTGGGGTCAAAGTAAGAGTAAGATTTGTAGGGTCAGAACGGGAATAAAACTTGTGGGGTAAGAGCGTTGATGACTCCTGGAACCAGAGACGGAACGACTCTTGGAATCGGAGCAGTGTTAAGTGAGGTGGAGTCGGAACGGAAGTAAGAGTTTTGGAGTCGAAAGCAATTTTGGGCGGAGTAACAGTCACAGTTGAAGTAGGTGAAAACGTACTGATTCCGATTTCGAACACCTAGGCTATAAATATAAAATACTGCAAGAAAATCATATTTTAACTTTCACTATCATGTGAATGGCCGGCAGCTTCATACGTAAAGGGATTCATTGCGCAATGATGCGTTGAGCCACATCGGGTGTGAATAATGCTTTGTAATTTTCTCTCTAGTACTTCAAGAACAGATCTATGCTTTAGTCTACAATAACCATTAGATTTTTACCTACTGAAATACAAGTTACAAATATACGAGGTTGCCTGATGATTCACGTGCAGGTGACCAGATTCGTACTATTTACCATTCTAGTAGAAGAAAACAAGAGGGGAAGAAGCGAAAGGAAGAAAGAAAGAAAACACGAAAAAAAATGTAGCCTACAACTGCACATATGATGATTATATGATTAGGTATTGCACAAGGCAAGAAAATAAGAAACAATTACCCTTGAAAGTAAACTTTTATTATCATAGTAAATATCAACAAATACATTAGCCCTATTTATGTAATGTTGATACCAATATCGAAAATTTCAGATGCTGGTAGACGCAATCGTAATAAGATACTGATAAACAGCTGCAAAATCACTCTCCGTATTGTCGTATTCCGTGTTCTTGAGGTTACCATGCTGGTCTTTGGATCCGATTTTCACGGGTTCAAATCCAGTAGAGAATGATGAATTTTAAAGAGCTATAAAATTCTTAGCTAGCTTCCACTGGGAGGGAAATAAATCTCGAAGGCCTCTGTTATAGATTTTCGACATACAAAACAACCTTCTCCATGACAGAGGGCTCGACGCATAATTCATCAGCCATTTCTGTTTCATGTTAAATTTCGACTATGAATAACCTCTTCAGCTGAAAACGTCGTTAAATAGCTTATTTATATTACTAGTCGTCCACACCTGTGGAGTAACGATTAGCGCGTCTAGCCGCGAAACCAGGTGGTCCGGTTCGATTCCCGGTCGGGGCAAGTTCCCTGGATGAGGTTTTTTCCGGGGGTTTCCCTCAACCCAATATTAGCAAATGCTGGGTAACTTTCGGTGCTGGACCCCGGACTCATTTCACCGGCATTATAACCATCTCATTCAGACGCTAAATAACTAAGATGTTGATAAAGCGTCGTAAAATAACCTACTGAAATAAAAAAATATTATCAGTCTCTTTATTCCTTAAACTCAGAAGAATCTTATTTACCGCTTTCACACCATATTAATAAAACCATTTCACTTACAAAAATGTGCGTACAAACCTTATAACATATTTAACATTTTTCAGATGCTTACAACTACTGTTCAGGAAACCAGTTCCGTATTGATCGTAGATTTCCGTTACATTCCGATTGTTTAAGGCAATCCCTCAGTTGAAAATTCAATAACCCTATTATGAACTCATAAGCAGCTGTTTTTAAATTAGTACAGACTACCGGTATTTGTGCATGAATGCCTGTATTTGAATACCAACGGGGAAGGCATCTTGGATGGACGATCCGTCCTCTAGGCTAGACAGTGATTACAACTGAAATTCCGCGGTTCAAAACCGACTAAAAGTGGCCGACTTCTTAGAGATGATAAATGTACCAATAACAGGAATTCTGTTGGAATGGGAGTTTTTAATTAGGGGTCACGAGTTGATTTATGACACGTGAAAGAATCTTGCTATCAGTACTGAATGAGCACAAGAAAGGATAGTAACCTAACTGCTTGTAACAAATCCAGGATGGATATCTGATAAAGCCTGAAAGTAAAGAACGAATGCGGGAACATTAAGGGGAGAGGATGGTATTTTTTTAAACTTTTTTCCTATTTCGTGTAAAATATTAATTTTTTGTATGTAGAGAGCTCATAGCTGTGGCAACTCAACCAAATAAAAATATAAAAAAAAAAAATTATACCCAATGCAGGATTGTACTAAAACCGATATATCTAAACCGGTTTTCAAGATAGATTCAAACTATTTTTTGCAATATATTTGCAAAAGCATGTTCTACAAACTGTCTGTAACAGAATTTTGATATTAGTCCCTACGTTTGTAAAATAAACAATTAAAATTTAGTAACAATTTTCTGATTTTCTTTCTTGCAAACAAACGGACGTATTTTTAAAATGAAATCAATTAACAAAATTCTGTTACAGAGAAAAGTTTCCTAATGGTCTAAAGAATGTGTGTTCTAAATTTCATGCGTGTATCTTTAATAGTTCACAAATTATATCCATTTTTTTCTGGCAATGTAGCAAAAAAAATTAAGTTGCTGGAAACCGATAAAAGCGGGCGTGTGATTTAAAAATCCATAGCGCAGGGAGTTTAAAAATGACGTCTCAACATCCGATAAGGGCACAAATACCCACAAAATGTTATGCAATGCATTCCACACACATCAAAGGTTATTTTAAAGAAAAACATTTTTTTTTTTTAATTTAATTTACCGGAAACAATAATAAAAGTGGGTGAGTGATTTTAAAATCCATAACGCAGGAAGTTTAAAAATGACGACTCAACATCCGATAAGGGCACAAATACCCACAAAATGTTATGCTATGCATTCCACACATATCACAGAGTATTTTAAAGAATTTTTTTTTTTAATTTACTCATTTTTCACCAAAAAATACCATCCTCTCTCCTTAAGAGATAAGTATACAAATAAAGACAATACAGAATATATTGCCTGGGAAAAGGGGAGGATTGGAGAACAGAGTAAAATACAGAGGAGAAAACAGAGGAGAGAATATTACAGCGGAAAAGAAAATAAGAACAGATCACAGTACAAAAAGATAGAAGGCAAAATATATTGAAAGAGATAATGGTAGGCAGAAGAGAAGAATAGAGGAAATTACATACATAAGGGCTATTCCATATGAAATCGATCAGTAAAAAACTTCGCATTTTTTATACCCTAATTTTTTCCCTATTTATACAAGGTGCTGAGGACAGTGCATTTAAAAAAATACTATCGAAAATCAAACGGTTTTCGTATTGTTGAGCGACAAATTTAGCGTATTTTAGAAAAACAAACTTCTTTCAGCGCTCAGAACTCTGGAACCATTTACTGCAGAACATTGAACGAGAGCTCATTTTGAAGCTGACATTTGGTAGGCTATGATAAGAAGTAATACTTATTTTTATTGTATACAGAGAGACAGATAATCTGATTTTACTTACTTTTAGGCTTTTTGCCAATTTGTAAAAATGTAAAAAAAAGATTGAGAAAAAACCTTGCATTATTAAGAGGGATTCGGCATTGTTTGCTTAGTGTCACGGCTATAATTTTCGAGGGTATTAAATAAATTATTTTCACATGCCTGGACTCGAACGGCGCAGTACCGCAAGCACTGGCCGAGAGATGAAAATAGCGAGCGTTGGGCGTCATTTTACTCCTGTGTTTATGAAAACCTGTGATAAAGCTAGCCCAGCTATTCGCTACTATACGAAATATCACGTGTTTATATCTCCTGGGCTTGCATCCCTCGGCTAGCTCCCGTCTCACAGTCAGCTGGTTAGTTCACGCGCGTACTATTTATTTTCTTTATTTGATATTTTCAATACTTTCTTATCAACATACCATCAGTAAAAAATATATGTTTATTTGTACTTTCAATGCGGAATCTAACCATATATTTTAAAAATATTTTTTCGTGGGCAAAGGCGTCTTAATGAAGAAAAATCTAAATTTCTCCATTTCCATAAAAAGTAAGAAATACTTTTACATGTCAATATAAACTCTAACTTTTCAGCATCAAAATAAACCATGATTTTGATCATTGGGTGAAAGGGTTTCGGAGCCACAACAGTTTAAAGTTGCTAATTTTATGAAAATACGATAAATTTAAATATTTTTAATTTAAACACTATGAAGTTCTGATGCCTCAAACTTTGCACAAAGCAATGTATCACAGTTATCTACGGACAGAAAAAGTTTCATTGTATTTAAAAATTGCAAGGTCAATTTTCTCTAAATTTCGGTCAATTTGAGATGGAATAGCCCATAAGGAAAGAGCAAATCAGATGAGCAGAGAAGATGGTAGCGAAACAGAAAGAAAAGAGATGTCCAAGGAGAAGCAGACTAGGTCAGGCTGAATGTACTACGTATAAGGCAACACAAGCACCCGATTATCGGGTTCAGACTTGTGCCCTGGTTCTGGATGGTGCAGTTATTAAAGGCGAACCAAAACCTGAGCATTACCCTCATCAAATTCGCTTCAGAATTCATTACTCTGCAGACGAAAAAACTGTCACAAAACGGACTCGGAACTTTCAAGGGACGCTTACACATGGAGATGTTACAGATCGATAGCAGCGGACGCAAGGGGAACTGGTCTGGCGAATTTAATTAAAAGTTTTCAAGCTGTTTCCACATTAATATGGGTTCCTTCGCAGACATAGGGACGCGTCGTCGCTTCGAAAAGTCATGTCACAGCAACTTCACTGCTTAATGTTCCAACCAGCTTAACGCAAGCCAATGAGTTTAACCACTACTTCACTCATAGCGAGATATACCCGACTATGGGCCGATTGTACAAACCATTTAATCTTCGATCAGAGGTTGAATTGATCCTCGTTCTACCTGAACTTGGAATTTTGTGTTGTATAAAGTCTAATCTGAGATTAATTTATCAAAGTCAACTTTGACTGAAGAAATTTCTCCGATTAAGTTAGATGATCCAAGTTCAGTCATTTATTTTCTGTTTGAATATACAAGTGAGAGACTGTGCAAATAAAATATCCATTATTATTAATATTAATAGATATGGTAGGTACATTTATATATATTTCTTTCAATTTATTGCCTTAATACACAAACAATCTTATATTTTATAAGGCTCTATCGTGTTCAGCAGTATCAAATAACATAACCTATAATTATATCATGTTTATAACAACCATTAATTATTAATGGCTATGATAGGTACATTCATAAAGTTTCAATTAACTGTATTACTAAACGAAAATTGTCGTTTTATAAAGCTTTATTATGTTTAGCAGTATCAAACACAATAACATGATAACAACTTGGAGAACAGTCAACCTTCTTCTTATTGTCCGCCATTATTTACATTGCACAAAAAACCAGTGTCTCCAACAGAGTGTACGGAAAGTCGCCAAAAAGTAGTTGTAAAGTCGCTAGATTTCTTATCAACAAAGAAAGATTAAATTTTGTCACTATGGGGTGCTAAAAAGGTCACTCAATCCCTTTTTAAGCAATATAAAAGTTAAAAGAAATTGTTGTTGAAAAAGAGTTAAAGTCGCTAGATTGGCAACACTGAACAAAACTGTATAAGATGGTCCGCGAATCAATTATATCACCTGTTTATGCGATGTTGCCAAATCCTTTTCACGTGAAATTAGATTGCATTTGAACCAAGGTGATTTGATCGCAGAAAAGTTTTATACAATAGAAGAAGTGTCTGAACTCGGTTCACTTTTCGATCTTCGATCAAAGTTGATCTTTAGTCAGGGAGTTTTATACAATTGGGCCTATATCTTAGAAACAGTACAGTACAGTGCGGTGTAACACAACTTCCCACACACACCTTCAGTAACTCTGTTGAGCTGTGGTTTAAGTGGTAGCGCTGCTAGCTGCAAATCTAACGTACACGGGTTCGATTTCAGCAGACACTTCGCGTGTCCTTTGTCTTTTGCTTATCCTGCTCGAATACTGTCTTATGACTACCGCATTTATCTGTCCCAAGAAAAACTGCAAACATGGCATGACACAGTAAGGAGACAAAGAGCAATGCAGAAAATAGGAAAAATTGGAGAAAGCTGGGTTTGCAGTGAAAGACTTGGCCTTGGCAGAATGATGATGACTTGCGTCATGGTTACCACATAACATACGCCGAAGCCCCATTGCTTATCAATATTCAATGCTGATTAGGCTGTATGGAAGGTAAAAACTTCCAACTGTTCAAGAAACTAAATAATCATAAATTAATTATTATCAATGTCATTATCACAGTTATTATAATTAGGGCCTATTATTATTATTATTATTATTATTATTATTATTATTATTATTATTATTATTATTATTATTAGTAAATCCCGAAAAGACAAAGTATATGATGTCTCGTGACGAGAATATTGTACGAAATGGAAATATAAAAATTGGAAATTTATCTCTTGAAGAGGTGGAGAAGTTCACATACCTGGGACCAACAGTGACAAATATAAATGATACTCGGGAGGAAATTAAACACAGAATAAATATGGGAAATGTCTGTTATTATTCAGTTGAGAAGCTTTTATCATCCAGTCTGCTGTCAAAAAATCTGAAAGTTAGAATTTATAAAATAGTTATATTACCGGTTGTTCTTTATGGTTGTGAAACTTAGACTCTCACTTTGAGAGAGTAACATAGGTCAAGGGTGTTTGAGAATAAGGTTCTTAGGAAAATATTAGGGGCTAAGAGGGATGAAGTTACAGGAGAATGGAGAAACTTACACAACACAGAACTGCAGGCATTGTATTCTTCACCTGACATAATTAGGAACATTAAATCCAGACGTTTGAGATGGGCAGAGCATGTAGCACGTATGGGCGAATCCAGAAATGCATATAGAGTGTTAGTTGGGAGGCCGGAGGGAAAAAGACCTTTAGGGAGGCCGAGACGTAGATGGGAGGATAATATTAAAATGTATTTGAGGGAGGTGGGAAATGATGATAGAGACTGGATTAATCGTGCTCAGGATAGGGACCAATGGCGGGCTTATGTGAGGGCGGCAATGAAACTCCGGGTTCCTTAGAAGCCAGTAAGTATTATTATTATGCAAATCTGATTTTCATGTTTAGCTCTCTGTGAAGCTGACTTGAATAATTTCAAGGGAAAAATTGTTCCGGGGCCGGAAATCGAACCTGGGAACTTTGGATGAGCGCGCCAATGCTCTATAGACTGAGCTACCCAAGAACTATAACCGAAACTGACTCAATTATTATTATTATTATTATTACTGTTGTTGTTGGAGGTCGGGTAGCTCAGTTCATAGAGAAACTCACTTGCTATGGACTGAAAGGTCCCGGGTTAAAACCAAAACTTTCCAGAAAGGCAGAGGTTAACTTAGCCTCTTATCTTAGAGCGGAGTCTGTCACGATGGTAAAAGACGATCGGAATGTGTTGCCGATCACACCATTGTAGTGCCGCGAACATAAAAGCATGATCTCTACCTCCTTGCCTTCCAAGCTCCTTCATAGCGTGTAAAGGGAATAACTTTTCCTATTATTATTATTATTATTATTATTATTATTATTATTTTGTTGTTGTTGTTGTTGTTGTTGTTGTTGGAGGTCGGGTAGCTCAGTTCATAGAGAAACTTACTTGCTATGGACTGAAAGGTCCCGGGTTGAAACCAAAACTTTCCAGAAAGGCAGAGGTTCACTTAGCCTCTTATCTTAGAGCGGAGTCTGTCACGATGGTAAAAGACGATCGGAATGTGTTGCCGATCACACCATTGTAGTGCCGCGAACATAAAAGCATGATCTCTACCTCCTTGCCTTCCAAGCTCCTTCATAGCGTGTAAAGGGAATAACTTTTCCTATTATTATTATTATTATTATTATTATTATTATTATTATTATTATTATTATTATTATTATTATTATTATTTTGTTGTTGTTGTTGTTGGAGGTCGGGTAGCTCAGTTCACAGAGAAACTTACTTGCTATGGACTGAAAGGTCCCGGGTTGAAACCAAAACTTTCCAGAAAGGCAGAGGTTCACTTAGCCTCTTATCTTAGAGCGGAGTCTGTCACGATGGTAAAAGACGATCGGAATGTGTTGCCGATCACACCATTGTAGTGCCGCGAACATAAAAGCATGATCTCTACCTCCTTGCCTTCCAAGCTCCTTCATAGCGTGTAAAGGGAATAACTTTTCCTATTATTATTATTATTATTATTATTATTATTATTATTATTATTATTATTATTTTGTTGTTGTTGTTGTTGTTGTTGTTGTTGTTGTTGGAGGTCGGGTAGCTCAGTTCATAGAGAAACTTACTTGCTATGGACTGAAAGGTCCCGGGTTGAAACCAAAACTTTCCAGAAAGGCAGAGGTTCACTTAGCCTCTTATCTTAGAGCGGAGTCTGTCACGATGGTAAAAGACGATCGGAATGTGTTGCCGATCACACCATTGTAGTGCCGCGAACATAAAAGCATGGATCTCTACCTCCTTGCCTTCCAAGCTCCTTCATAGCGTGTAAAGGGAATAACTTTCCCTATTATTATTATTATTATTATTATTATTATTATTATTATCATCATCACCAACATTATCCATATTAATGAGGAAATTATGGAACAATAGCGAGGAAAAATGAACTACTGCAAGAAAATCTATTCTTGTTCACTATAGTGTAATCCACAGAATCATGAATCTCCGAAAATAAAAACTGATGCTCTAGAAGTCGTTACGCTGAGCTAAAAAAAAAAAAAAAAAAGAAAAGAAAATATTATGTATTTTGCATCGAAACCAAGACATTTATACTTTAGAAGCGCCTCCTGTGATCCTTCCTGCAAACACTCAACTTTCATAAACAATTAGTTCGTGGTACGTCTGCGAATTGATATGAAGGTCGAGGAACTGTGAAACTCGAAGTTCAGCAGATTTCAGAGGCTCGCTGTGAAGCACGCATTCAAGGAGAGACTGATTGACGGTGCGTCTGCAACGTCTTATCTCACTGCGGTTAACCGTTTCGGTAGACGAACACTTTTCCCCGTGGGAAGAGACTCGTACTCCACGAAGCGAAAACATGCAGCAGTGTTGCAGGATATGGAGCAACCAAGGCCGCTGGATTATCCGCGTAATAACAGCCTGCGATCATGCTGATGTTTGTTATCTTGCAGAGCCACGAATGCTTTATTACTTTCTATGTACTGATTATCTTCAGCAGGAAAGTATAGCAGGCCGAGATGCATCCTTTAACGCTGTAAAGAGGTGACGGCCGTGGGTTCGAATCTCGTTTGCCATCTATGTCTCTCCGTTGTCAATGTAAAGTCCTGTGTTATGTCATGTTCACTCCTTCATCCAACCCCGTAAGCAATAATCATGTGCTGACATTTGAGCAGCGGCGGATTTTCAGGGGAGGCAAGGGAGGCCGTGCCTCCCCTAATATTTTACCAGAACACAATATGGCAGTATTAATTCCACCTGAATTAAGATCACAGACAAGTTATAGCAAATGACGAACATTTTTCCTTTTATATTAATTTTACTATTCACTACGACTAAGATGTAAGTTACGTAAAGTCGACCACATCCAGTTGGTGATGCCCGCTCGCTATACTGTGGATAGTACAAATAATAGATAGCGCTGTAACCTGTATAGTCGACATCTAGCAGCCTGCAGTGTCTATGCGAGAGCGGGAGAGAGGAGTCGGCTACATGACGCTACTCCCCGGTAACCATGACAACAGCAGTTCAACCAATAAGATAGCTGGTTAGGGGAGTGTTTAAACTTGATAGAACGCGCGAGGGGAGCCGATTTGGAGACGTCCTACCCACCGCTGACAACTGTACTGCTTATAGTCACGGCTGGTTTCGGCTGTATTGGGAAGCTCTCTCTTTTTGGTTTTAGAAAATTGAGTCACGTGTTGTTAGTTTTCTCTCCCTGCGTAAAAGTTTTCATTTATGTTGTTTGATTTTCTCTTATTTGCGTGTGTTCTTGTTATTTTATTCTTTTGTGTTTAATTATTTATTTTATTGGGTTATTTTAAGACGCTGTATCAACATCTAGGTCATTCTTTTGTGTCACGAGATGTATTTACTTATTCAGCAGTTTAAATATATCGAGAGTTTAGAAACAAATCCAGATTTGACTCTAGCTTCTTCTAGTAGCAGTTATTCAGTATATTGTGACCTATTTGATCGGTTTGCGAAGAAAGAGGAACATCGAGTTAATTTGCTGTAAAATTAGACTATGTAATAGTAATGAGCAAGGCCCGGATTCTTAGGTTCGAATCAATTTTGTTGCTATCTCGTTACTCTCGAAATATTGCTTTTCTTATTCGTTTTATGTAGCAAAGAGTAACATTCTTTAATTCAATATGACCTAAAAAGACCTAATTCGTAGGTTAGGACTTGGAATGTCCTAAAGAGCGGCGATCTTTACCAAGCCGTTGTAATATATTAATAGTATGTTGTTTATTTTTATTTTTTTTCCCGTAAAATCATATAAATTCCTAAACATAAGGTTTAAAATCCTAAAACATAAACTGGAAAACCTAATTTTAATTTCTTAAAACCTATAACTTCTGTGCCTGGTAATGAGGTACGTCACAGGCCTTATATTTTTATATTCTCGTCATTCACGGCTTGGCCTCCCCAACTTTCAACCCACCGTCCGCTACTGCATTTGAGAGCTCTCTTCACACCAACATGTTCCTGAATTATGTGAGATCTGAAAAAAAAACTTTATTAGGAAAATATGTTCCAAGCCACTTCAGAAAAATGGCGGTAAAACTTCCTGAAACACGCTGTATACTTGCACACAATGGTTATTTATCAAATAATGCTTCATTCAAACTACAGATGACATGAGAAGACGATTAAATGATGATAAAATGGACAAAACGCAATGATAGAATGACAAGTGAAACGTGAGTGCTTTAAGAAATCCTGCACCACAGGGTATGAAAATTTTGTCCGTTGTCAACTGTTTATTCCGTGTTGTCTACTTTGTAACTGATCCATACATGTTCCCACCTTCTCATCGGTAGCAAAAACATCTGTAACATTAAATGCGTAGAGATAAAAGGTGACTGCTGCATGTAACATCCCAGCAGAATCAATAGTGACAGCCTGCGTACGTGCTGCATCGCGTGGGATGTGTCAGGACGACGGGGATCCATCCCTGCACTTGAACACGCTCGAGCCATCTGGACAGAGTCCAGGGACGGCTGCACGTTCTTACACGAGTTAGTAGCAACTTCGTTCTACCCGGAGGAGTAGTTTAACTTCACCCCCACGCAGAAATGGAGCCGAGTAGGTTCTGTCAATAAAGCGACAGGGCACAGAGACTGGGTTCTCACCCTCGTAGTCTTCAAGAATTATTCAAAGGCTTATACTCAACCTTCTACGATATTCATTTTCCAACTGCTGGTATAAATAAATTGCAAAATGGCAAAAGAAAATGAAAAATATTAAAAAGGCAGCATATTCGGTTCCAAGAATCGAAACGGAGATGTCATTATATGACCCTGTTTTTTTTTATTATTTTATGCTCGACCATGCCGAAATGTAGTAATAATACACCTGGCAGGAGCCCTTTAATGGACCTCATTAAAGTACGCCTATTCATTAAAGTTCAGGTGTTCCACCAATCAGGAAATACCATTGTAGCAATATGAAAGCGCAAGTATCGATTATTCTCGGATATGCAATCGAAAGACAACTAGTTCTGTTACTATAATAATTAGCGTTAATTGTAAATAATATTCAAATAAATTCAATTTGTCATCTCGTTTTTCAATGTCTAATTCAATTTCAAGGTTATATCAAGATTAATGTTTATTTTACTCTCTAGATTATATCAAGGTCAATGTCGACATTTGTTTCTCGGAAAAAATCAATATTTTCGCGTCTGCGCACATCTCACAATTTAAGAGGTATTGCACAAGGTCAGTTCCACTCCTCAGTCAGATAAGAATAACATGACTACTCATGAGTAATTTCAAGTTAGAAATATGGTCGAGCATAAAAAGTCGTATGAAACTTGACTATAATGGTAGTAATTAAGACGCTCGTATGAAAATTATGAAACTCGCTTGTGCTAGTTTCATAAACATACTAGCGTCTTAATTACTACCATTATAGGCTCGTTCCATAATGTACTATTAAAGATCCACGAGAAAATTTTGGCAAAACGTCTTCTAGTGTGTACCTTGCTTTTGTTATTTCAGATGTGATTTCTTTACATAGTGAAGAATTAAAATTGCACTTTCTCAATTCAGATTCCTTTCAGTTATAAGCCCTTTTCTCTACGATAGTTTTGTAAAAATATAGGCTATATATTTCTTTCCTTCCTTTCCCCTTTTTTTCTCTTTATCAGCCGATGAATTTATTATCATAGTCTTTTTATTGTGAATTTTATTTAATATTCGTATTTCCATTCTTTTTTATTATTATTTTATTACATTCCATTTTGTTATATTCTACCTTACGTTTTCCATATTAATCATTTGTACTAAATGAGTTGCTTTTACTATATTTCAATATTTTACTTTCTTTTTTCTATTACTGTATTATTTTCATGTTGTTTAGTGTCGATTTTATTATGCTATTATTATTATTATTATTATTATTATTATTATTATTATTATTATTATTATTATTATTATTATTATTATTATTATTATTATTTGTAATATGTTAGTATTCTGTTCTTTAACTTTTTGTTAAATTTTAACTGCTTGTATACTTTGTGACCTGGTAGAGTGTAAGAGAAGCCCCTATGGCCTTAACTCTGCCAGTATAAATAAAGAATTATTATGATTATTATTATTATTATTATTATTATTATTATTAAGAAGCGAAAAATTGCAACATGTTACGATAAGTTTAGCGTCAAGCAAAACAATTTAACTACATGCAGCCAAGTACGCACGGAAATTGAATCTAAATGAGTCACGGATTTTTTAAAATGTTTTTCTGAACAAAATCAGCCACTAACTACGAATACTTCTTTCACCTTGCGGAGTATTAAAAATTGTGATTGTATCTGTTCACAGACGCATAAAGATACTGACGAGCAATGACAAGGAAGTTATTTTGTTCGAAGCACTTTTCACGAAGAACACTGCACGACAACTAAATCAACTATTACTTCCTAAAGGATGTCAATATGCCGGTATGGCATAGTTACGCCCCGCGGTCAATTGGGAGGCCTAGGCATGGCATAATTGCGCCCCGAAGAAACCAGGTAGCAGAAGGGACATGGCATAGTTGCGCCCCGAAGAAATCAGGTAGCAGAATGGACATGGCATAGTTGCGTCCCGATGTACATAGTACAAACGAAAGTGATTGTCATAATATAAACAAATGACTTACAAATATTATAGTGATAGCTGCATTGAAATCAGGTAGGCCTAGTATATGATCAATTTTACTATTTAAAATAACACTTTTTTTTATCGATCACAAACAATAAATCAAGTGCATTTTTTGTTTGTAGATCGATATCTTAACCCTACGGTACAGGGTTTCGAAAATTGAAACTCAGAACCATTGTGAATTATTAACTCTTTACCCTTTTCACTAAACTTAACATTCATTTTAAATTAACCTCACTATACGCCACAGACGGTGTGAAAATCATTAATAAAATGTCAAAGACTGCTAAGCCCCCATATTCCAACGGCTCACTCATTTCAATAATAAAATACTGCCAACTTCATGGTGTTCATTTTAACGGTAGGCTATCGATAATCACTGCATAAACAGTAGAAAAACAGTTAATAAAATATTGCCAACTTCATGGTGTTCATTTTAACGGTATCGATAATGAATATTAAATCGAATAAGAAATCAATAAGGTTGGTTGATTACGAGGCTCGAGTTTCCGTAGTATCTTTTTCTCTACCTATTTCATCGGGGATCAACTATGCCATCCCCTTTTCTCTACCTGATGGGAACGAGGCGCAACTATGCCCACAAAATAGAGACCCTTTTTTATCTGCTGCATTTTATCTGACCGTGGGGCGCAACTATGCCCTACCCCAATATGCTACCGCACAACTTTCTGCAAAAGTGGATATATTACTTGGGAAGTTAGAACCTGCAGAGAATCTGAAGAGCCTATTTTTGTGCTGGACAACCTACATGGCGAGTGAAGACAGAAAGAAGAAAAAGTATGAAACTTTGTCAGAAAAAAAAACACACAGAAACTTCAGAAAAAAAAAATTGAAGAACCAGGTGCGAAAGTGTTTAAAGAAACGGCCAAACTTTTACACTAACCAAACTTAATAGTTTCGACAAATGACGCAAATCGCATGGAAAACCTAAAGAACTTCAGTTCTAAAAGCATTTCGAAGCACATTTTTTTCTCCTAAGGCATGCACGGGCACTATATTCACCACTCCTTCATTTCTTCCTTCACAAATATTCTACTTGTCTGTGTGTAACGTACAACCAGCAGAGGTTAAATTCGGTACCATATCGTTCTAATCAGAGGTGTGTAAATTGGTGAAATATGACGAACAAAGTGTAGGTTTCGTTTTAATTTCCAAGAAACACGGTAACAAGACTATTTTGTTATCTATATCTATACTAATAATAAATCTATAGCCGAAATTTTTCTGGTAATTTTCGATTTTCCAAAAATAATTGGTCCTAACATATATAATTAACCACCCTGAAACCGAAAATCGCTTTTTTGAAATTTTTGTTTGTATCTGTCTGTCTGTCTGTCTGTATGTTTGTTACCTTTTCACGCGATAATGGCTGAACGGATTTCGATGAAAATTGGAATACAAATTAAGTTCGTTCTAACTTAGATTTTAGGCTATATGGCATTCAAAATATATTATTTAAAAGGGGGGTTATAAGGGGACCTGAATTAAATAAATCGAAATATTTCGCTTATTATTGATTTTTGCGAAAAATTTTACATAACAAAAGTTTCTTTAAAAATAATTTGTCATAAGTTTTATTCCTTGAAAAATTTTGATAGGACTGATATTTAATGACATAAATGAGTTTTAAAATTAAAATAACTGCCATCTAAGGCCGTGTAATGAATTAAAAAACAAATGACTTCGTCTATAAGGGGCCTTGGACAGCAACAATCGAACGCTATGAAAGATAGCCTACAGAGAATGTTTCTGTGTTTGTATGAATATCGGAAGCTAAATTAACCGATTTGTATAATTAATTATTATTTCACCATTGGAAAGTGTAGTTTCTCTAGATGGACATAATGCTATAATGTTATTACAGTAAATCTGATATAATATAATATAATATAATATAATATAATATAATATAATATAATATAATATAATATAATATAATATAATATGTAATATTATATAATATAATTTAAGTTATCTGAAGGGTTCAGAACCATAGTGGGCCAAGCGCCATTTATTGAATACGTAGAAAACAAGGGTTAAAATTAAGTTATTACCATAATTCAATGGAAACATATAACAAGTAAAATAAAATATACATATTAAATCTAAATGATGTCAATCTTCATTAAACTATGGTTGCATGTAATAAAAATTAAGAAACATGTTAAAGGAATTGTCATTGCACCAAATGAGTGTCTCTGGACCAAAATGACCGCATTTTAATTATTTGGATGCAATTTAAATTAAGTAACATATTAAACGATTTATCCTTCTATCAAACACGAATCTTCCCTGTATCAAATGTCCTATTTTAATTATGTAATTACTTTATATTTATTTCTAACGCGTGCAGCGGAGTGCACGGGTACGGCTAGTTGGGAATAAAGGTAAACCTCAATGCCTCATATAAAACATTACTGATGTCCAAGTTGAAATACTGAGAAAGTTTCCAAGAATCTACAAGAATAATTTGTTAATGGAAAAGCCAACCCACAATCACTACTAGTTGAAAATGCAGTCCGATCAATTTATCGCATTTCAAACACATAGCCGTATCATAGAGAACAATACCCTTATTCAAATGTCAGGTAAAACCGGCAAGTAATTGTATAATTATTACCTAATGACAAGTCTCCTAACTTACGCAATTCCACTGCTAAGATGCTGGCAACCTTTGAATCCAAGTACCTATGTCTGAGAACATTACTGCGCGTAAGCCTACATGTCTAACAGCCTATCATCTCGTAACTGCTATACGTTTATGTAGTAATAGTTGTTTAGTTAACTGTCCGAAGACAGGTCTGGTCTGGACTCCACATTGACACCAACAAGGCATCACTCATGAGGTACTAGGCGAGGAGATAATGGTGTAGGGTGGCCAGTTCCTTTCCCCCTCCATTGCATATACCGCTAACTAGTAACATATTATACTAATCAGACTTCAGATGTATACAAACAATTGACCTTCCTCTGACATACATCGTCACGTGAGATGTACTGCCTCATAGATGTGGGCCTAGGTATCGTTCAGAGCCTCAATCAGAAGTGGTAGTAATAGTATTCATTTTAATACAGATTCGTCCTCGCCAAACACTAAAGGCGATTTGGAGCTTACAGGTGATTGTTTATAAGTCACAGTGACCATATGAATGCCTACATTACATATTTGACTTAATTTGAAATGTTTAATGTAATGACATGCCGCAATAATTTTGCACATCCCTAAGCGGAAAAGAAGCCAAATTCATGTATAGTACTGTCATCCTCTGAGGAGTTTAGACTAGACGGCATTTCGGAAGGCGGTTAGCTTCTATATGCGCCGTAGCATTTTTGGCATCACAAGTTTGTACAGCAGAACCAATCAGAATCAGTCTATAACAAGCACTTCCCGAGTTCGTTTGTTCACGTGCGAGTGTTTCAATGCATTGAATACGTAAAACTAACATTTACTGTGTGTATGTAAGGTAAATAAATGGAAGAAGAGACTGTAAAAAGACAAGTATTACACAGGCAGGCGTGGAAAATAGTGTTTAAGATGTATAATTATTTTAAAAACGTTAACGAGCAGAACGCTGCCGGCCATTTTGATGCTGGCAGCAACGTTGCCAACATGCAAGAAACGACTGCAGAGGCATGTGGTGTGGGATTGAGAACCGTGCAAAGAATATTGTTAGTGAAGGAAACAGGGTTGGTTTGGTGTCATGCTTACAGTAATCAACGGCTAAGGTCTTTTGATAATTTAAATTCTCTCCTGCGCTATTTGTATTGCACGTGCTCGTGAAGTACGATGTGGCAATGTTGTACGCTGCCTTGCTCTCTCTATCTGTCTCTCTCGACGCAAACGGTAGCAAACAACCGCCTTCCGAATTGCCGTTGACTCTAGTGCTGAGAGGAATGCGGTTCCGACTAGTCTAGCGCGGTACTGGAGCGGGAGGGGACAGTGACAGCGGCAGTCTGGAAGGAAGTACAATCATACTGAAAACATTCGCCCAATTTACGAGAGCAGTATGCCTATTAGTTTTCTAACGTATTTTTGGCGAGATATACAACCATTCGTACTTACGTGTTCAGAGAAGAAAGGTATTGTAGAAAATTTTATTTATTTACTTATTTATTTACTTACTTTATTTATTTATTATTTATTTATTCTGGTGAAGTTAAGGCAATCACACCACCAGAAATACAAATACAATAAAATAAATCAAAAGAAAAATCATAATAAAACTACAACAATATAAATGAAAAGTAGAATCATACTATACAATTTAGTAATTAGTAGAATTGAATTAAATTTGTAAAGTAATCAATTTAAATATACTGAACTGCTGAACTTACTTGAGAAGTAGAAACTAAACTACTTGATTTGTATTTTAAGGTATCAACAAATGATTTTCGCATGACATTATAGGAATCTGTTTTTCGCGAAACCAATCACACATATTCTAAAATTCCAATAGAATAAAACCAAAAACTTTTCCACAGCACGTTTCCTTAAAAATGATTTGTAACAGTGAAATATTTAATATGAGTAATTCATGTAATATTAACATAGCTAACATCAGGGAGATGTTTGAGCAAAAATTGCAACAATATATTTAATATATTAATAACAAAACCATATAGGCCTAGGTAAACAATATGTATATGAAATATTCACACACTACTAGAAACTGAAGACTGCATATTTTTGGACGATTAATATTTCCCATTCCGCTCGGCTCGGCTTGGCTGTAGCAACAAAAGAATCTACCTGCAACCCCCCGCACCGATGGCAAGAATACCTCAGGTCCCAGCGCTAAACTCGTCGGAGGAAGACAGTAGTTACCCGTTGATGTAAACACAGCAGCTACGTCCGAAATATTGTGGAAAGAATGAATTCGATCAGTTTTACCTCCCCTCCCGTATGCCCATGTCTGTCTTAGGATTTATGGCATTATAATTCAAGTGAGAGAAATTTCACTTAATACAAAGAGTGGCTACTACGTGGCGCAAATGTGGGGATGTTACTTGAACGCTACTGTTACTCTGCAATTGGGAGCCTTGAAGGAATTTGGTTCTCGCTAGTGTTGCGGACTTTCTTAAAAATAAGAGATAAAGAAATCCATAAAAGATCACGTAAACAAACATACTTTTACATAAAATAATGACATAACTTTACTTTACAATATTGTAAATTTAAAATGATGATTTATCTTATAAAGAAGATTTTCAAATGTTTGATACATGTATCCAATTAACTAATCAATAATAATCATTCACTTTCATTACCATAAACTAAAAGTTTCATAGGCCTTGTGTCTGGAATACTTAATTTTCTAAACAGTCAGATATCACTATCGTATATTACATTATTTTTAAAACTGACATCTTCGTAGTAGGCTCTCAAACTGATACATTACGTCCGTTACAATATACAAGTTAAAATCATGTTTTGTAATAACTAACTTGTAAAACAAAAATGTCACTAAAACCTATTCGTATAAATAATTAAGGACGCGGTAGAAATCCAGTACAGTACTGGAGACTGAAAACCACAATAATATAAGGCGAAATACATGATGCGGCTTGTATTCAGACAGGAGGTGAACATTTTGTACCGTTCAGCTAAGGAAATGTAAACAGAATGCATCAAAGTAACTCCAGCAAACTAACGTCTACAGGAGTACACTATGATCATACTTGCAAACCCTACTCAGGAACCAAGCATTTCCGGACCCATGTTGATATAAGGATTTTTTCTTCATTATGTGTGAGGAATCCATACTTGAAGCTTTGCCCACTTTTCCGTTACATCCTGTATAAACATGCTATATCACAAGAACGCCAGTCTCGTACGCCTGGTTAATGCAGACGAGGGAATCTCGTAGTTTCATGGTCTGCAGATCAAGCTTCCATTGCGGTTCATAGGTTGACTTTACGAAAGAAGGTAAAGGAAAGCCACTGAATAATAAATCAGCATTAGGAAATACGCTATAAAATTCCAAGTATTTTCGTTCTCATACCAACTTCTTTCATACAACGGCCAAGGAATTTCCTGTCACGTACAGCTCTAACGAAGCCGATATGTGAATACCCAACTCCTATCAGCATACGAACTTCAAAGTCACGTATTTAATTCAGGCTCTGCTGGTAAAATCCAGTTCGAGTCCTGGCAGAGACATTTTTCATCTTGTCGTAATTTCTAGAAAGGCATTCAGCAGTGGATGAAATATTTTCTTTTTCAAGAATATTGTATCACTGCTTCCGCAGGAAAAAAAAAAAATTGCCGAAAATTCTTTCAATCATTGATTACCATAATACACTGCTCTCTTAAACTGAGTGAGCATACTGGGAATGAAATCGATGGCGTTCCCAAAACACGTTATGAAATCTTTCATATAAAACGATTTTTACCCGGAAAAAGAAACAAAAACCAGTAAAATTGTATTAAACTTTTTATTTAAATATCTCAAAGAATAGCCGCCTGAAATTAATGACATTACTTACGGTTCATTGAGATAATTGGTCATTATGGCGCCACGATTTGAACAAGCATATTCACTGAAATATATAAATATTCTCGAAATAAACATACAATTGAATCGGTCGGAGCTAAAAGGAATTAAGTCAAAATATGAAGTATTGGGTTATGCTACAATTTGAACAATTGATGACATGCGGATCGAACGGTGGAAGAAGGAACTAAGACTTTTAAATATTCTTTTGTCTTCTATAACATAAAAATATAATATTTGTGTTATTAGTGTAATATTTTTTGCTTCTCCTGAGAAGTTGTGAAAAGTGACTTAATTCCTTTTAGCTCCGACCGATTCAATTACTGTTCATGACAGAAAGCTCTTTAATGTAAGCAAACATACAAAAATTGCCATTTTTAACTCTTAACGATTAACGCTCCTTAAAAACGTTGCACAGAACATCCATCTACTCCTCATCTTTCAGCATATCTATTCCACGCCTCTGGAACTCTTTCCCTGGCCATGTCAGAGACTGTCGGACAATATCAAAATTCAAATTTAAATTAAAAAACCACATTCTAGTTCATGGAATTGCTTTTTGAACATCTGTCAGGTTGCGCAACTTCGGCTTAACCCATGATATTAGTAAATATTGTAACTATGCTGTTGTAAAATTGACAATTAATATGTAATGTATTTATTATTATTATTATTATTATTATTATTATTATTATTATTATCAGTTATCACTATCATCATTGCTATCTCTGTTTTTCTTTCTTTTTTTTTTTTCTTGTATTAGCTCGATGAGAGCTGTATAGTGTTCTTTTGACCCTGTTGACCCCCTATAGGGCTTTAATTTAACTTGTATTATTTTCACCAGCGTCTGTACTTCTTTGTTGTATTTATATGTGCTATCTGGTGGGATGGAAGAGAAGGCCTTATGGCCTTAATCCTGTCAGATTAAATAAATAATTAAATAAATTAATTAAAATCAATCATTGCTATCACTGATAAATCTTACCTTGTTCGTAATCATTTGGTATAATATTCTGAAGACTATTTCCATATATTTTCACTAGAGGAAATGATGTAACCGTAAAAATAATATTAGTTTCGTCTCAAGAGCAGAATTTATATTACGGCACTTGGTTGAATAAACAATATTACGCTGAGGGCAACTCGGGCATGAAAAGGCAAATTCCAGTGAAGAAGGGAATCTTTGCTAACAGGATTACCAATACTGGAACCCACATTCCTGTTAAATTGAGTACAAGGCTACAAGCAGTAGAAACTGCAACTTCCTTTCCAGGATTAGATCACGTGTTCTCTGAACTTGCAGCCGAATGCCCTACCACCGGAGTCACAGACGAGACTAAAGGCTGGTTCACAATAAACCGGGAACGAGAACCAGAATGAAAACGAGAAGCAGTGGATGTGAATATGAAAATTTTTGATTCGCAATAAACCGAGAACGTAGACGACTATGCATATCGATATGCATGTCAATAACGATATGTAAAGTCGATATTACGCATTCTGATGTTATTTGTGTATAATTGACCAATGGCGTTCTCTCATGAGTACAAGGCATCCAACATAAACACAGGTTAACAAACTTCGAAATTTCAACTGAAACATTCCATTAGGTACGGAACTATATATATGCCCAAGCATCTTTATTATCACAACCTATTTTAAGTCTACCATAACGTAAAATAATTAGAGAAGAAACATTTGTAATAGAACAAAAATGAACACAACAGTAGTTATTGAATTGAAGCATGAATATGTAGTGTGTAATACAACCAATACAGTAATAAAATATGATTCGCTTCCGATCGATGTTCAAAGATGCAGCTATTGAAAGCCACGTATTCTCCTTCATTTTCTCATCTTTATACGAGGCGCATCGTAAACGTGAGGATTTTCCTCAACACTCAATTTTAGAATCTCATCAAATAAAACTTGCTCCATGATGCACAGCACAGAACAAAATAATGCATGGGTTATGTCACGGTCTTCTTGCTACAAAATATACGACGACAAAATAGCTATTAGATGGCAATAGACTGAATCTAGTGGGCTGTGATCGGAAACGTGAACGCCAAAGTTGAAACTTGGCCAACTCTCCGTTCCCGATCCCGGCCTCCGGCAAGCTTTTCGTTAATTGTGAATGCTCACATTTTAACAACTTTACCGTTTTCGTTCCGATTCTCGTTTCCGGTTTATTGTGATCCAGCCTTAACCATACACGTTCTTCGTTCTGTTTTCATCTCCACTAATACGGCATGAAGAGTTCTGGAAAAGTGGGTTCACTCTCACTTCTGGAGGGCATTCTGAACGCCACTTTCCATACAGCTGTATGGAGTCATTTGCATAAGTTTGCAAACAGCGCCTCTGCGAAATGGGTCAATAATCTTCCCGGAGGCGGCTGCGTGCTCGGAATTTAATGAACGGGAATTATTTTGAGACGAAGTGAATATTGGTGGCGTGAACTCTACGCGGCGAGGCGTGTGTTTGCGCTGAACAGTTTACCCACTACACAGAACACGGAATCCATCTTCACGAAGGATTATTCAAACAGCAGATCGCAGGCTTGCACTTTCGCATTCAAGGAAGATGTTTGGATGGTCGTTAAACTTTCTGCCTTTTCCTGCAAAGCAAACATCTCTCTTGAAAGGCGTCAGTTGTGCGTTTCGAAAGAATTGTAAATAAGTCGACCAGTGCGTAAGCATCGAGTTCTGGCGGACAGACTTTCTTTCATCAGTCATTATTATTTGACCCCGTAAGAAACAAGTATACTCATGGAAAGATAAATTGGCAGTCCGATCTCTCCGGAATATAAGTTCAACCGCACATTTGTGGCCATATTTCCATATGGATTTTGAAACTGTATTTACAGCTTGTTTTTACGCTCGGCAAGATTTCAATTTTGATAAAAAGGACTTGTGCTATTAAAGTCCATCGCTATACACAGATGATAGTATATTCAAATAAAGATGATCAATTTACTTTGAAGTGGCAATCCTATTTCACTTTAACCTAAAATAACAGCCTCTGACAGGGCTTTCCTTATCGAATGATTGTTAGAACCTCGTGGTGTATTGGCTAAGAAACGAGTTTATAGACCATTTCCATGTGCATTATTTATTTTTTTATTTTAGTAGGTTATTTTACGACGCTTTATCAACATCTCGGATTATTTAGCGTCTGAATGAGATGAAGGTGGTAATGCCGGTGAAATGAGTCCGGGGTCCAACACCGAAAGTTACCCAACATTTGCTCATATTGGGTTGAGGGAAAACCCCGGAAAAAACTTCAACCAGGTAACTTGTCCCCACTGGGAATCGAACCCGGGCCACCTGGTTTCGCTGCCAGACGCACTAACCGTTACTCCACAAGTGCGGACTTTCTCCGTGCATTTTCTTTGTTTAAACGCTTACTTACTTACTTCCTTACTTACTGGCTTTTAAGGAACCCGGAGGTTCATTGCCGCCCTCACATAAGCCCGACAATGGTCCCTATCCTGAGCAAGATTAATCCATTCTCTATCATCATATCCTACCTCCCTCAAATCCGTTTTAATATTATCTTCCCATCTACGTCTCGGCCTCCCTAAAGGTACTTTTCCCTCCGGCTTCGCAACTAACACTCTATATGCATTTCTGAATTCGCCCGTACGTGCTAGATGCCCTGCCCATCTCAAACGTCTGGATTTAATGTTCCTAATTATGTCAGGTGAAGAATACAATGCAGTTCTGTGTAACTTTCTCCATTCTCCTGTAACTTCATCCCTCTTAGCCCCAAATATATTCCTAAGCACCTTATTCTCAAACACCCTTAACCTATGTTCCTCTCTCAAAGTGAGAGTCCAAATTTCACAACCATAAAGAACAACTGGTACATACATTTATAACAATAATTATTCTGCAATTTCAGTAATTAGATATAAGTAACTTTTTTCTACACATTTAATTTTGATTTTGTTTTGCTACATATTCCATCCTTATAGTACATTATGCAACGAGCCTATAATGAAGGTAATTAAGAAGTGAGTACGGATATTTATGAAACGAGCGCAAGCGAGTTTCATAATTTTCATACGAGCTTCTTAATTACCATTATAGGCGAGTTTCATACGACTTTTTATGGTCGACCATATTTCTAACTTGATATTATTAATTTTTAGCAATGTCCCGTATGTTGTGAGATGTGCGCAGACGCGAAAGTATTGATTTTTTCCGAGGAACAGATGTCCACACTGACCTTGCAAGGCCATAAGAACCTACAGAGATAACATTGAAATTAAATTAGACAATGAAAAACGAGATGAAAAATTGAATTTATTTTAATATTATTTACAATTAACGCTAATTATTATAGTAACAGAACATAACCTTCTGCGACAGTATTGGATTTCCAGCCTCCGTGACTTTTCGCTAATTCTCTTTCTATTGCATATCCGAGAATAATCGATACTTGGGGTTTTATAACGGTAGCATTAGCTGAACAGTTGTAACCTGAGTCGTCATTGGCTGAAAGACCTGACCTTTAATGAGTAGGTGTACTTTAATGACATGCATTAAAGGCCTGCTACCAGGTGTATAATTACTACATTTCGGCATGGTCGAGCATAAACATTTTTATAATATTAACATCGTGTAATAACTCCAGTTGTAAATTATTATTTAACTCGAACGTTTTAAATACACTTCTCATCACATATAGCCTATGATAGACTGGCAATCCCCATGTTAAGAACGGTAACATGGTAAGGGAACAACCACCAAGATCGCTAGATGAAGTACAGTTGTTCCATGCAATTCAAATGAGAGTTATAACGTGATTTTTTCTGCAGTCCCTAGATGGTAGCATAGTAAAATTGATAAAAGTTGTTGCCTTCGAAGCCCATAAGATTGATCAATCTCTTATATTATGTGAACTGGGATTACACTCATAATGAATTATTATGGAGAACTGTTGAAATGTCATAGAGGAACCGGAGTACCTGGAGAAAACCCATGTCTTGCCTGCACCACGGGCTTGCGCAACACAAATTATAAATTCAGGGTGGATCTACGGGGATTTGAACCCGGGTCCCTTAGCTTTTAAGCTTAGCGCGCTTGGATTATCGTGTTAGTTAAATGAAATAAATCTACAAAAAGAGTGAAATAGAGAGACATAAAAAACAGTGGAAAATGGAAGAAAAAAACGGACGAAAAGACACTGAGAAATGCGGAGGAAAATAAATAAGGGAAAATAGGGTATAAAAATGTAAAGAAAAGTAAAGTAAAAGAAATAGAAAAGTGAATGAAGAAAGAAGCAAAGGATAAGAATTAATGACATATTTATAAAAGACACGAACGGAAGAATAAAACGGAAGGACGGGAATAAGAACATAAAGAAGATAAATTGAAAGAAAGAAGGAGAAAACTAAATATGTGAAAGAAAGAAAGAAAGAAAGAAAGCAAGAAAGAAAGAAAGAAACTGACAAAAAATGGGAAGAAAAAAATAATACAGGAAATTGTAAAAAAAAACAGACATAATGGGAGGGAAACAAAAAATAAAGAAAGCAATAATTATGATAATATGAAAACCTAACTTACCGCAATGAAAAGAAAACATGGATAGAGAATGAAAGAGAAAGAAATTGAAGAAAGAAAGAAAGAAAGAAAGAAAGAAAGAAAGAAAGAAAGAAAGAAAGAAACTGACAAATAATATGGGAAGAAAAAATACAAGGAATTGTATAAAAACAGACATAATGAGAGGGAAACAAAAAATAAAGAAAGCAATAATTATAATAATATGAAAACCTAACTTACCGCAATGAAAAGAAAACATGGATAGAGAATGAAAGAGAAAGAAATTGAAGAAAGAAAGAAAGAAAGAAAGAAAGAAACTGACAAATAAAATGGGAAGAAAAAATACAAGGAATTGTAAAAAAACAGACATAATGGGAGGGAAACAAAAAATAAAGAAAGCAATAATTATGATAATATGAAAACCTAACTTACCGCAATGAAAAGAAAACATGGATAGAGAATGAAAGAGAAAGAAATTGAAGAAAGAAAGAAAGAAACTGACAAATAAAAAATACAAGGAATTGTAAAAAAAAAAAGACATAATGGGAGGGAAACAAAAAATAAAGAAAGCAATAATTATGATAATATGAAAACCTAACTTACCGCAATGAAAAGAAAACATGGATAGAGAATGAAAGAGAAAGAAACTGAAGAAAGAAAGAAAGAAAGAAAGAAAGAAACTGACAAATAAAATGGGAAGAAAAAATACAAGGAATTGTATAAAAACAGACATAATGGGAGGGAAACAAAAAATAAAGAAAGCAATAATTATAATAATATGAAAACCTGACTTACCGCAATGAAAAGAAAACATGGATAGAGAATGAAAGAGAAAGAAATTGAAGAAAGAAAGAAAGAAAGAAAGAAAGAAAGAAACTGACAAATAAAATGGGAAGAAAAAATACAAGGAATTGTATAAAAACAGACATAGTGGGAGGGAAACAAAAAATAAAGAAAGCAATAATTATGATAATATGAAAACCTAACTTACCGCAATGAAAAGAAAACATGGATAGAGAATGAAAGAGAAAGAAACTGAAGAAAGAAAGAAAGAAAGAAAGAAAGAAAGAAACTGACAAATAAAATGGGAAGAAAAAATACAAGGAATTGTATAAAAACAGACATAATGGGAGGGAAACAAAAAATAAAGAAAGCAATAATTATAATAATATGAAAACCTGACTTACCGCAATGAAAAGAAAACATGGATAGAGAATGAAAGAGAAAGAAATTGAAGAAAGAAAGAAAGAAAGAAAGAAAGAAACTGACAAATAAAATGGGAAGAAAAAATACAAGGAATTGTATAAAAACAGACATAATGGGAGGGAAACAAAAAATAAAGAAAGCAATAATTATGATAATATGAAAACCTAACTTACCGCAATGAAAAGAAAACATGGATAGAGAATGAAAGAGAAAGAAACTGAAGATTGGTAGAAAGAAAAAAGAAAGCTGACAGAGAGAAAAATGAAACGCATTATGAAGTACCTACAGAAAATAACATACGCTGTTTGTTTGCGTAGACGTAGAGGGCACTGATAGCTGCTTTTGCGTACTTGTAACCTGTTCTTCCATCACAGCTGCATTCTTGAAGCGGAATTACGTTCACACAACAAATGGGCATCTCAGAGGCTCTGCCCAAGAGTACAACTTCTAACATAAGCATGCTCTTGAGACTTGTAGAGACTCGAGTGCTTCTGGATTATCAAAGTTCTTGCTTTCATCAGTTCATTAACGCACCGTTTTCTTTTTCCAACCTTCCTATGACTAGTTCCATGCCAAGACGAGCAGATTCTTTATTTTACTTTCGTGTGTAAAACATGCCATTATTCATTATTCATATTCAAATGCATATAGAGCAGCGGTGGCGAAAATGTAATCGTGCGCCGAGCCACTGTGTAACCTGCAACGTGCATAGCACCTATGGAGGGAGGCGGACACCCGAAGGGGAAGTGAAGCAACTGTCTGACTTATTAACGGATTTTCCATTTTCATTACGTCCAGCACTTAAATATAATTTTATACAGTACAAGGCTACAAACGAATGTTTAGTACGTGTAACGAAGAAAGAAATGAACAATAAATGAACAATATCACAACCTAAAATTAACTGTCTTCAAAATGTCTCTGCGACAAAGTTTCAAAATCAGGAATTACGTCACTTACTGCCAGTCGTAGTTGATCACGAAGGTATTTGTCTGTCAGTCGTGATCTAAATTTGGTTTTTACTATTTTCATTGTTGAAAATAATTTTTCACAAACGTAAGTTGTAGCGAACATGGCTTCAACAGAGCAAGCGAAAGAACGAAGCTTCGTATATTTATTTTTTGGCAAAGATTTGAAAGTTCAACATTTGTCAAGTCCTTACATCTAGCTTTCATTTGACATCACATTGTAAATCAGTGAGTTCAAATTGAAGAGCTAACCGCATTATTCGTACATCTGCTGAAAAAGGGTCGACGTACAGAGATGATGATGATGATGATGATAATGATGATAACAACAATAACACTTAACCTTTTAATGTTTCATCAGTAACATGTAGTATAATGCCGTTTTATGTTATACAACCGTTTTCCTCGTAAAACTTGTGAACAAATCATACATTTAATATTCTCATGATATTGACAGAAAACAAAATGCGTCCTCCCATCCTACTTGGAATTTTTGTACATGGTTTCGAGACAGACACATGCCACTCGCAGGTCAGAGACAAATACAAATGGAACGGAGTTTGACTCCAGTGAGTGAGAGGGTGGGGGTTGGCGGAGGTTACAAGCAAGCGAAATGCACAGCTATCACTGCGAGCCACAATGTCTCGCGAGTCACGTTCTCGCCACGGCTGATATAGAGTGTTAGTTGGGAGGCAGGAGGAAATAAGACCTTTGGAGAGGCCAAGACGTAGATGGGAGGATAATATTAAAATGGATTTGAGGGAGATGGGATATGATGGTAGGATAGGGACCAATGGCGGCTTATGTGAGGGCTGCAATGAACCTCCGGATTCCTTAAAAGCCATTTGTAAGTAAGATTATTATTAACGACATTGTACCATCTACGTTATATAGCAATAAGCCAATGTCAGCCAATTCCATGACAAATCCTTGAACTCATCGCCAGAAAACCCTCTCGCTATTTCTGCCTGTGCAGTTGTTCAGTGTCGTTAATTAAGTGATTAAAAATCGTAATAATTAACAAGCAATTTAACTACGACAAAGCATACTACACAGTAGGTATGTGCATGGATCTCACCTTTTCAATGATTTCGATTAGCAGCGCCCAAACTATCTGACATCGGGTCCTTTGTTCGTGTAATCCGTGCCATAAAATTAACGGGGAAGGGCGAAGACGTCTGGATTCGAGGATCACATTCTTCTTCTCTGCAGCAATTATCCTGTGCAGTGCAACTGCAAGGGAGGACCTCGCCGTTCTTCCACTTTTATATCCTATTGTTCCGTGCAGACGATGAGGCGGTGGTGAGTGAATAACAACAGACGGAAATACCCACGCCCTAGTCGGAATTCGAACTAAGCTAGCCAAGATTCTTTCTTACCTTCCCTCTTCTTCCTTTTCCTTGTGTCCTTCTTATGTTTCTTCAGCTACCTTTAGGCTATATTCTCATCTCATTTGTCTACTCACTTCTTATTCGCTTTTGTTCTCTCTTTCCCTCAGTCTTCTGTTCTCTTCTCCTTTTTCGTTCCTTTCTTTGCCTCATTTAATTCTAACGTGAAGCGTTTAAACGGAATCCTATATGGATAAAATTATCCACTTTCTTGTAATACGATGACGTCACTCGTTGTAACATGGAAACAGAATTATACGGTAAGTGGTTTTCCACGCAATCCGCTCTATTCTCTATTAAATTTAATGTTGCCTCGACGTTTTATTTCCCCCCTCATGTGGCAGCTACTGGGTTACGTCCATTTTCAGCTCTTCCCTTTAAAATTATCTCATATTTCTTCAGTGGAACGCCGAAATCGGTGTGAGACAAGTGGCCAACAGGCTTGGAGTTCACATATTTAGATTTTCTCAGCTCCAAATTCCTTAGCATGAACACATTTCCGCATGCCTTTGAAATGGTTTTTCTCCCATTTTCCGCACTGACCTTGACATTTTCCACACAGTAGTCATGACAATATTGAGCGTATGGTTTATGCATTTACATGAATATCAAATAAAAACCAGTACAGTGCAGTGTTAAAGTACATAGCCTATCGTAGTTCATTACTTTAATTCGAACACCTATAGACGTTTCAAGAAATCACTGGGATTTCCTTAAATCCTCTGTTACTTTTTTCCTTACTCTTTTCGTTTTCCTTTTCTCTTTCTGTTCCTCTCTTTGTCCTTTCTTTTCTATTTCTTTGTATCTCTTCTCCAATTTTCTTGTTTTCTGTGTTTTTTCTTCATATTCTTTTCAGATTTTTCATTTTTTCACCTTCTCTCACTTTTCCCTCTCATTCGTTTTTTTTGTTTATTTTTATTTGTTATTTTCTACAGCGTTATGTGTTGTCTTCTTTTACGTTTTGTTTCTTTCTTTCTCAGGTTTTGCTCACCTCGTCTCTATTTTTGTTCTCTCAATTCTTTGCCTTCTTTCTCTTTTTTCCTATTATTCATTTTTTCTTTTTAATTTCCTTCTGTCCTTTCTTTAATTTTCTTCTTACATTTTCATTATTTTTCCTTCCTCTCTGTTCTTTTCATTCTACCTTCTTTCTGACCACAGTTGAATAGCGTTATAACGGTTTAAATACGACACCTCGTCAACATCATAAAATATTCTGTAGTACCAATTAATTCCTCATAAGGCACGTAGTTTTCTGCCTTATGCTTAATACGACATTAATGCCATAAATACAATCTACCTATATACTATATAACGTCATTGCAGCCCATGAATCACGAAGTAATAAGAATCCTAAAATGCCACTGCCGCAAACTAACCCGTTCTATTAATAATAATGATAGGATACATCGACAAGTAGCAAGATAATGTGACACTGATGGAAGCAATCCAATACATTGGAAAAGCATGGAGACGAGAGACTACTAAAACTATACAGAACCGTTTCCGTCACGAGGGAATTTTATCAACTCAAAGATTAAATGTCACGGAGAATTAAGATGACATCGATTATGATGCTGATAATCGGCTTTTATCTGAATGACCGCGAAAAATTGATTGTGATGATGCGGTAAACTTGAGTTGTTGTTTAGTCAACTGTCCGAAGACAGGTCTGAACCTCACAAGTAATACGAAGAATGCACCTCTTATGAGGCAACTAAGCCAGGAGATATTGGGATAGGGTTGTCAGTTCCTTTCCCCCTCTATTGCATACATCGCTGACTAATAACACATTACACCAATCAGACTTCAGATGTATACAAACAATTGTTCTTCCTCTGACACATATTGTCTGCCTCATAATAGATGTACATATCAGCCAGAACCTCAATCAGAGGATATGCGTCTATAATATGGTCACCTCAGTTCCAGTCCATCAGATGCAAATAGAAAGGATACAGAAAAAGATTTGTACGTTATCTTTATTTTAAAAAACATCCCGTGTCGTCTTATGAAAAGCAAATTTCAGACGATTAATAAATGGCAAAAATTTTACTCTATAAGACTGTTAAGGGCATACTGAATAATTGTGATTTTCTTAAATGCATTCAGTTCAATGTAAAAAGAACAGAATTACGTCATAGGCAACCTTTTGTTATTCCAATTCCTAAAACTGTTTTCTTCAAGAACTCTCCATTGTTTGTTATGTGTAACACAACTCTCTGTCTTTAAACTGTGGGTCTCAATTAGATTTCAGTTTATAAATTAAAACATTTCATATGAAACTGTATTTCCTCAGGTATTTAAATTACGAATAAGTGTTTTATATTGTTTTTACTCTAATTTTTAAATAATTCTGCATTATTAATTGACATCTGGCACTAATATTAACTGCAATATTATATTCTAGCACCTAATATCTACCCTACTTTCTTTCTTGGTGTTGCTTGTTTTTCCACTATTATGTATTTGTATACAAATTGTATCAATGTAAGCCACCTATAATTGGAAGCTTGCTTCTGTTGGTGGTGTGAAGTTTAAATAAATAAATATTATGGCCCGAATGGAACAGTAGACTTCGACATTGTTACATCGGAGACACATATAAATGACGTCAATAATCGAGTTCTACTTACTTACTTACTGGCTTTTAAGGAACCCGGAGGTTCATTGCCGCCCTCATTAAGCTCGCCATTGGTCCCTATCCTGAGCAAGATTAATCCAGTCTCTATCATCATATCCCACCTCCCTCAAATCCATTTTAATATTATCTTCCCATCTACGTCTCGGCCTCCCTAAAGGTCTTTTTCCCTCCGGCCTCCCAACTAACACTCCATATGCATTTCTGGATTCACCCATACGTGCTACATGCCCTGCCCATCTCAAACGTCTGGATTTAATGTTCCTAATTATGTCAGGTGAAGAATACAATGCGTGCAGTTCTGTGTTGTGTAACTTTCTCCATTCTCCTGTAACTTCATCCCTCTTAGCCCCAAATATTTTCCTACGGATTTATTCTCAAACACCCTTAACCTCTGTTCCTCTCTCAAAGTGAGAGTCCAAGTTTCACAACCATAAAAAACAACCGGTAATATAACTGTTTTATAAATTCTAACTTCCAGATTTTTTGACAGCAGACTGGATGATAAAAGCTTCTCAACCGAATAACAGGCATTTCCCATATTTATTCACTATATTTCCTTAGGTATTTAAATTATGAATAAGTGTATTATATTGTTTTTACTCTAATTTTTAAACAATTCTGCATTATTATATTGACATCTGACACTAATATTAACTGCAATATTATATTCTAACACCTATTATCTATCCTTCTTTCTTTCTTGGTGCTGCTTGTTTTGTTTTTCCACTATTATGTATTTGTATATAAGCTGTATCAATGTTTTTATTTTAGTAGGTTATTTTTACGACGCTTCGTCAACAACTTAGGTTATTTAGCGTCTGAATGAGATAAAGGTGATAATGCCGGTGAAATGAATCCGGGGTCCAACACCGAAAGTTACCCAGCATTTGCTCATATTGGGTTGAGGGAAAACCCCGGAAAAAACCTCAACCAAGTAACTTGCCCCGACCGGGAATCGAACCCGAAACTGTATCAATGTAAGCTATCTATAAATGGAAGCTTGTTTCTGTTGGTGGTGTGAAGTTTAAATAAATAAATATTATGGCCCGAATGCAACAGTAGACTTTGACATTGTTACAGCGGAGACATACTTTGAACGCCGAGGTGACTTTGAACAGTAATTTAGCGCCCTTCTAAATTAAATGCTGTACCCTATTGCGAAAAAACTGAACTAATTTATTGACAACTTAAACAGTTTTTTTCGCAATTGGCTACAGCATTTAATTTAGAAAGGAGCTAAATTACTGTTCAGTCACCTCAGCGTTCAAAGTCACCCCACTCTACGGTATAGATGAAGTCAATAATCAAGTTCTACTCTATTTATTTTTCTTCTTTGTTATTTTCCATTAATTTATTCTTGCTCCCTGATTATTATCTTCTCCCTTTATTCTAATTTTCCTTCATACCTCTTCTTTCTCTATAATTTATCCTTGTCCCCTTTTCCTTCCTTTCTTCTGAGTATTATTTTTTCCTGCTCTTTTGTTCCTCTAATCTTGTCTTTTTTCTGCGGGAAAACGCAAAAGAAAAAAAAATTAGAAAGGTATGTAAATAAGGATATGAGAGACATCAAACTCACTCCTGGCTGTAAAATCGAGAAAGAAGAAATCACTCAGTTTCTCTCATTGAAGAGACGAACAAATCCTCACATGAACTCTGTAAATTCAATATTTAATTTTTAGCTTAGCACTCTCTTGTTTTCCTGAAACTAAAGACGATCTGTTTGGAAAGTATGAGTCCCGCAACTGGCCCGAAACCAACTGTTCATTTCCATCCAGTCAACATAAACCAGTATTACTACTAAGTACGGCGGGCGGGCCAATTTATAGGTTAAACACGCAGACTGAAGCTACGGTACCTAACTAAGACTTTTACTTTAATTGCTCTTCTCATCTGAATACACATACGCCAACACGTGGCGCCTGCACAACAGACGTGCTAATCAAGACGGACTACGTCGTTATACCCGATCGCCCGTAATACTGTGTTGCTCTACACTCGTCCATGACTCACTGCACTTATTCTTAATGATAGCACACCCATTGTCTTCTGACGGGCTGATATCTGCACTTCCTACGTTTATATAAATCCTGTGACCAAAACAATGCCAAGGAAACAACAATCCGCTTAATCGAAGTCGTTAACCGATTACCACTTATACACAATAACAAATAATTTATTGAACTGCTCTCAACATCAGCAAATAACAATATGTCACGAGAATACTAGAATAAACGAATACCATAAACAAAACGATACTAAAAGAAACAGTACACTATGTAAACAAAGTACCTATATTATTAACTGACCTAACAAAACAGCTGTCAGCATTAACACAAAAAACAAATCACTGTATAAATGCATTAAAAGGAACATATTTTAAAACGATCAATTTATTGTGTATACTAACGTAAGTAACCCTGGGCCACGAATAATGTTAAAGAAATAGCAGACTGTCTCCGGAAAGAAGACTGTACAATACTAGCAATAATCTATTCAACTACATAAACGATTTGTTTTAATCCATTCATTACTAATCCTATTCTAATCATATTCTCTTTATCGAAAACAAATTCAAAGAAAGAGCTGACTATCTAAGCAAGCTTTCAATTTAAACGTCTCCAGTAAGAAACATACTAACAATATCACACAAAATCAAATCACCACATAAATGCGTTGCAGTTATTATTCATCCCATACAACGCCAAATAACCTACATAATTAAATTCGTTAACTCACTGTCCAATGTTATACAGGGTGTAACAGGACCTCACCGACAAACTCTGAGGAATGATAGGTCACACAGAGAGGGTCACTTTTTGTTAAAGAACAAATGCTCGATGACACGTACTTCATGAGTTACGCATCACGTAACTTGCATAAGTGTGCGCCTTAAGTTCTTATCATCTCTGTTACACTGCTGTAGTTTGTTATTGGTCTGTCTGGTGCATCTTCAATCTGTCTTACCATCCAACAATCCAACACAACTACCATGCTTAACAGAGTTGTATGGTGAATGCTGCTAAGTTGTCAAAAATGTAATGAGGTACTGTAACAGAGCTGTTGTAAATTGCCAGAACATGCATGGAAAATTACATTTCATTTCTGTAAAAAGAAAATTATCGGAGATCCGACTTTATGGATGCATAGTTCCTAAAGGACGTGTCATCGAGCATACGTCCCTTAACAAAAAAATGATCTTCACTGTGTGACCTACCATTCCTCAAAGTTTGTCGGTGAAGTCCTGTTACACCCTGCATATTGACTATTCGCTGATGTACCAATGCACCAATGAAGTACAACAATCTGTTGAGTTTCAACCAATCAAAGCCAATTAACTGTAATCTTGTCGCACATGATGCGCATTTGTTTAATATCTTGTCGTACCTGATGTTCAGATGTTAAATATTTTCATTGTTTCTTTAACAATACGGTGGGCCGTGATATTACGTGATAACGTGCTTGCAAATGTAAGTATTAAATATCTTAATTTATAATGTAATCTCTTTCTGTATTTTTACATTTTATTACGAAATAGTCTTATTCAAATATCACATGAGTTCTCGTCGTGTCGATAATTTACTACATCTAGTTCAAAATAAAATCTCATAACCTAAAATACGTTTCATTTTGAATTTTGCTGTTTCACCAATCATAATTTCTACAGCTACTGTCAAATGTTTACCCATGAATTTCATATTGCAGGAAGCCAAAGCTATGTCGGCCAATGACTAAGTTAGCAACTCAAATATCTTATTTAATAGTAATACAGTAGAACCCCGATTATCCGTCACCCTATTAACCGATTGGCGGATTATCCGACTGTCTTTCTCTCACTCCTTTTTTTTTTCTACATAAACATAATTATGAAGTAGATACTATTGTTCAATATGTTAGTATACGTATCTTTTCTAGAGAGTATTATTTAAAGCATTTACACTTACAGTCCACACCTGTGGAGTGACGGTTAGCGTCTGGCCGCGAAACCAGGTGGCCCGGGTTCCATTCCCGGTCGGGGCAAGTTACCTGGTTGAGGTTTTTTCTGGGGTTTTCCCTCAACCTAATATGAGCAAATGCTGGGTAACTTTCGGTGTTGGACCCCGGATTCATTTCAGCGGCATTATCACCTTCATATCATTCAGACGCTAAATAACCAGATATGTTGATAAAGCGTCGTAAAAATAACCTACTAAAATAAAATAAAAATTACACTTACACAGTTTTGATTTACTGTTCGTGTTGCCGTACTCTATAACGTCTATATAAAATGTATTCCAGGCGTATAAAAAAAGTGTAGTGTTAAGTATCGAACAAAATGCAAATAATTAAGTGGTTTGAGGAAAGAGAAATTGTCGGTCATCTCGCATCACAATACGAGACTGATGTTACAACTGTGCGGGATTTAATAAAAATCAAGGATGAAGTGTATACAGTATGTAAATCTACAACATGAGACCTTTACTATTCCTATCTTTCTGCTGAGAGCCATTAAAAGGAATTTTCTTACCCCTTAAAAACACGTTGTTGACAACCGAACTTAATTTAATGAACTTCTGATTCACAACCAAACATATTAAACACAAGACAACGGAGAAAATGACGAAAGTTCAGTATTATTCACTTAATTTACGAAAATATTTTATGGTAAGGATTATCCGATTTTTTCGATTAACCGTTCAGTCAACCCCATTCATTACCACGGATAATAGGGGTTCTACTGAATAATTACATTATCTTCTTTTTATTATTATTCGCTAAATATTCTTATTCAAATATCATGTGAATTCTCATCTCTTTGGATAATTCAATCGCGTAAGCCGCTCACAAATTATCGTCAAGATGAGAACTGTTGTGATATTACCTAATGATCTATCAAACAGCTGCCAAAATTACCACATAAGCTACAAATTACTGCATAATAACACGTTCCAAATGATATGACTTTGAAGCCAATGTTGTCGTTTTTAAGTTTATTGACTAGGCCTACCTTATTTTAGAATGTTCATCGTTTTTAAGCTCTTTTACTTCCTTGTACGTCATTATATGAAAATTCAAGTTTTCTTATAATAAAATACAATTTCCGTCACATTACAAACTGTACAATTTACTCTACGGTGTGGCATTTCATAAAACTTCAACAGCGTATGCACAGTTTTCTTCCACGTTAAAAAAACATATTTAAACTAAAACTTCATTACTGCATTTTGTTACTTGTCAAATGATTATTTCAACGCGTATCTGGAAATAATTCAGTCCCTCTGTCTAGAAATTAGATATCATAATATAAAAACATGAGAAAAAATAGATCTGAACATATCTTTGCCCTTGCCAAGATGTACAGAGTAGGCCTACTACAAATTAAATGCTTAAATTCATCAGATATGTAATTATTTCGATTTCTCTTTACGAGACAAACAGTAACTAACGCAAGGTGGTAAAGCTGAAGTCATTCTCATCACAGGCCATGGAGGCACATAGAGTGGGGGAAAGTTAAGGCACACACCTGTACAATCGGCATTAATGGCAGTAGGGATATCAGTCCTACGTGCCCGCCACCTTCATTCCCAAGAAAATAACCCTGATATTCAATTTTTAGTAAGCCCTGGAGCCATACTGCGGCCGAAAGAATCAGATCAAGAGAGAAAATCCACAACCCCATTGGAGATCGAACCTAGGACTAACGTTAGAGCCACGCCAGGCGCTTGCCTGCAGGTCTGAAGTTGCGTTCGGGCGCGGGTTCGGTTCCCGCTTGGGCTGATTACCTGGTTGGGTTTTTTCCGAGGTTTTCCCCAACCGTAATGTGAATGCCAGGTAATCTATGGCGAATCCTCGGCCTCATCTCGCCAAATACCATCTCGCTATCACCAATCTCATCGACGCTAAATAACATAGTAGTTGATACAGCGTCGTTAAATAACCAACTAAAATTAAAAAAAAACTAACGTTAGAAAGAAAATAAATATTGTATTTGTTACGTACTCGTATTTTGCCACTTGTATCATCCCCGATCTTACTCTTCAATGCTGAAACCTAAATGCCGCCAGTCACGACACAATAATAATGGGGGAAAAAATAAATAAATAAAGTAGGTCTAATTATTATGAATATTTTTACTGCATCAAATACGAAAGTTGAGCCGACATACAGTATTAAAAATGCTTGTCAAATTAGCGAAAGCAATCTCGTTATACAGTGCCTATCAGTCTTATTCGTACAGGTGAAAATATGCAACAACTTTGGTGATAAAAGACACATGAAATGAAAGTATTATATTTCTCTTTGAAAATTCTGTTCAGTAGCATTATGAATACAAATAAAACAAAAAGTAAATTCCATATATACCATAAACACGTAAATAAACGAAATTTAACAAAATATATAATTTGTCTACTTGTCATTTATATTCGTACAGTTAGTAACAAAATTACATAACTATACATAAATAACATAAACAATTACGTTCTAATACCTGGTTGCATATCCTCTGGCTTTGATCACTGCCTGACGCCTTCTCTGCATGGAATTTACGAACGTTTTGCATTGCTGCCGAGTGAAATTTCGCCATTCTTCCAGCACAACAGTTTTGAGGTGTTCTTTGGACGAAATTGTATTTTTATGTATATTTTCCTTAAGTTTGGACCACAAATGCTTGATGGGATTCAGATCGGATGATTGAGGAGGAGTATGGAGTTGTTTCGGGACGTTCCATATCAACCAGTGTTTGTTCATTTCGGCCGTATGTTTGCTGTCGTTGTCTTGATGGAAAATGTAAACAGACGGCAAATCCATTTTATTGCACTTTCCTTGACATTATTTTTCAGGATGTTGTTATAGATTACATTGTCCATAATTGCATCAATTAAGTCGATGTTACTCACGCCTTTCGAGGACTTATAGCACCAAATCATTATGACGCCACCTCCATGTTTCACAGTGGGAAGATTGTTATCTACTTTATCGGCCTCATTCTTCTTTTTCCACACTCTATGGGCACCATCGGATCCGAAAAGATTAATCTTGGTCTCATCACTGTCCCAAAATTCTTGCTCCTAATTTACATGAACTTTAGGAAATTTAATTCTTAAAGCTCGATTTTTTTCTACTTACAAAGGGCCTTTTTCTTATCCTTCTACCATGAAATCCATATTTATATAGGACACGCCGCACCGTTGTTACACTAACAGTCTTCCTTGTGGTTTTTGTCATGAGAGAACGTGGTTTCGTGGATTTGATATTATCTGTCTTATTTTAAACCTTTTTTTCCCTCTCATTTAATATTTTTTCTTTTGGTTTTCTTTTCCGATTTGCAGTAAATCCACGGTATTTGAATTTATTAACCACGTATTGTTTCGTGGAATGACTTTTGTTTACTATATTGCCTATTTTCCGTAAAGAATAACCTTCAAGAGCCAGTCTAACTATCGTCTCCTTCAGCTCGGCACTGAGTTCCTTCGACTTGCCCATTTTGAACAGAACTGACTGCTGAAGCAAAACAAACCCTAGAGCACGCGGTAATGCACACTCGTTGTTACCATTAAGGCACGGCACCCCCGAATAAGTCAAAATTACTCAAGTGTACGAATATAAATGACATACAGTTTTACTTTCAAAGTAATGTATTTATTAATATTTTTGTTAATTAGAGCTTAAAATAAAAACTGGTTGTAAATTAACGTTCTAAGAAATGGTTTTAAAGCATGGTAAACTACTATTAGTATATGAGTATAATTATTTTGTACATAATGTTGTCTTATTAGTTTAAATTAGATATGTACGAATAAGGATGATAGACACTGTAAATGTTAAAGTTCACAAAATATAAACGGAAACCTACATTAAGAAAATCTTAATCTAACGATGAAAGCAATGTAAACGTTCATACAACTGCTATGACAACACAATTTTCCTCCTCATAATTTTAATGTCTGCTGATTAAAGCCCAAGCTTTTACTTTCATTAGGAGACATAATTACAACTGCTCACGCAAAACAACGATTTCGCCAGAATGACAGCAGAATTGCGATCCGGTTGCAAGGCCAGGGGTTACCTGCAACTTATAGTCTCTCGCTTCCTAACGGCCTGATTTAAGAATTCTTTCTGAATGTGAACGAATGTGATTCCGAATGCCCAGTTTAATCTGATTTTCCCTTCACTGTTCCATGGAGTGAATGGTACGACATCATTTTAATTCAGTATTAGCAGCGTGGCTAACCACATACGTCCCGTCGGTATTACTGACAGGAAATTAAGTACTCTGTCTGGTGGACATTTACGTTGTTATTAAATGAAGGAATCTACAATGTATATTTAACAAGGAAACGTATTCCTGTACAGATGAAAATTGAATTAAAAATAAATTTTAAAACTTTACGGATGAATTCCACATTGTAGCCTATAGCTTAAATACATATAGGCCTACATGTGATAGTAGCCGCCGACATAGCTCAGTCGGTTAAGACGTTTGCCTGCCGATCCGGAGTTACTCTCGAGCGCGGGTTCGATCCCCGCTTGGGCTGATTACCTGGTTGCGTTTTTATCGAGGTTTTCCCCAACTTTAAGACGAATGCCAGATAATCTATGGCGAATCCTCGGCCTCATCTCGCATCACTCATCCCATCGAAGCTAAATAACCTAGTAGTTGATACAGCGTCTAAAATAAAAAAAAAACTACAATCCACGTTAAAAAATACGTCAATACGTTATGTACCATGTTGTGACCGGTCACAAACATATGTCGCCAATAAGATTGTAATTCTCCTGTTTAGGGCCAATATTCGAATTAATTAAATAACAATAATTAGACATGTATATTACTTACTTACTTACTGGCTTTTAAGGAACCTGGAGGTTCATTGCCGCCCTCACATAAGCCCGCTATTGGTCCCTATCCTGAGCAAGATTAATCCAGTCTCTACCATCATATCCCACCTCCCTCAAATCCATTTTAATATTATCCTCCCATCTACGTCTCGGCCTCCCCAAAGATCTTTTCCCCTCCGGCCTCCCAACTAACACTCTATAGACATGTATATTGCCATAATAAAGTCCCTTATGAAATGCCGACCGGTTGTTTCCCTCGAAATTTTAACGGAGTCACGCTACAAGCTAAAGGCTAGTTCACAATAAACCGGGAACGGAAACGAGAACGAGGACGGAAATAATGTTAAAATAAACGTAGATAAATGTGAGCATTCACAGTAGTTAATTGTGAATGCTCACATTTAAATACATTACAGCCATTATTGTAAGAATTATTTTATAAGAATATGAAAAGTGAATGCAAAATATGAGGAACAAAATAAACTGCACTGATTCCAAATGAACACGGAGGCAGCCATCGGCGTAGCTGCACTGCAAAATGTCAAAACTCCTTTCAATGTGGCAGCTTACACCTCCGATCGAACAGCAAACAAACGAGTCTTCTCGACTCCACCTCTACTGCGAAATGACGAAGTTCCTTTCAATGTGCAGAGTTACACCTTCCGTCATTTCTTCTTCGTCCTGTCCTGTGATCAGTTTGATCACATTTCACTCCCCTCACGTATGTGGTACCTAAGAGGTTACGTCCATTTTCGACTTTCCCTTCAAAATTTTCTACAGCTCCTTCAGTGGAGCAGCGTAACCCGGAGTGAGACAAGTGGCCAACAGGCTTGGAGCTCACATATTCAGTTTCTTTCAGCCCCGAACCTTTTGCGAGGACGCATTTTCCGTACCTTTTAAATTTCTCCTCCCACGTCTCCTCTTTCAATTCAATTCAATTCACCGACGTAGCTCACTCGACTGAGGCGCTTGCCTGCGGATCCGGAGTTGCGCTCGGGCGTGGGTTCGATTCCCGCTTGGGTTGGTTACATGGCTGGTTTTTCCGAGGTTTTCCTCAACCGTAAGGCAGATGTCAGGAAACCTATGGCCTCATCTCGCTATCACCAATCCCATCGACGCTAAAAAAATCTAGTAGTTGATACAGCGTCGTTAAATAACTAAGTAAAAGAAAACATGGAGGCAAAGAGACAGTAGTCTGGCGTCCGTCACTTCATTCAAACTTCTCCACTAGTTCGTTTGTTCGCCTATTGCCTGTTGTTTTACATTCCGTAAATCCACGCCTATGGGTACTTCAATCTTTGAAAATAACGTTAAGGAGTTTATCGTCCTCGGCCGGAATTCAACCCACGAACCTCAGACACAAAAACTAGCCCGTAACCACTTGACCACCGAAGAAGTTTTCTTACTAATGAAACCCCTATAATACAGGAGCTTAAAGGAAATGCTCGGTTAATCTAGCTTCTAACCTATTTAGTAAGCAAACATGCGGTAGGTCAAAAGGTCATGTGCAGCAACTTTAAATACAAGACTACACGCTTCATCGTCAAGCAGAAGAATGGACGGAAGTCTCCCAATGAAATAATGCATAGAAAGCGGCGGAGAAATTGGGATGGGATGGAAAGAGCGGAGAAGGCCATTGTCAACACATGAACACAAATACTGAATAATTCGCATTGCTTTTAAATTACAGAGTGACGTAAGAGCTCAGGGGGCAAAGTCCTTTATAAAGGGCAATAAAAATTAATAATGGCTTACAAAATGCATCACATATTGTGAAAAAGTTTTTTGATTGTATTACTTGAAGCAAACTAAGGAATTTCATGAAAGAAAAATGCTTCTTTAACATTTGATTACTGTGAAATGAAACAAATTTCAGTGGGTGCATGGTACAACAGGAAAGTTTTACGCCACAAAACAATGAGAGGTGCCAAAAGTGCAGTATGCGGCAAAACAAACAATACTGAAATTACAAACTTTACTTACTGGCTTTTAAGGAACCCGGAGCTTCATTGCCGCCCTCACATAAGCCCGCCATTGATCCCTATCCTGAGCAAGATTAATCCAGTCTCTACCATCATATCCCACCTCCCTCAAATCAATTTTAATATTATCCTCCCATCTACGTCTCGGCCTCCCCAAAGGTCTTTTTCCCTCCGGCCTCCCAACTAACACTCTATATGCATTTCTGGATTCGCCCATGCGTGCTACATGCCCTGCCCAACTAAAACGTCTGGATTTAATGTTCCTAATTATGTCAGGTGAAGAATACACTGCGTTGTGTAACTTTTTCCATTCTCCTGTAACTTCATTCCTCTTAGCCCCAAATATTTTCCTAAGAACATTATTCTCAAACACCCTTAATCTCTGTTCCTCTCTCAAGGTGAGAGTCCAAGTTTCACAGTCATACAGAACAACCGGTAATATAACTGTTTTATAAATTCTAACTTTCAGAAAGGTACGCGAAAACGCGTCCTTGCAAGGAAATATAGGGCTGAAAAAACTTAATATGTGATCTCCAAGCTTTTTGGCCACTTATCCCACCTCGATGCCAATGCCAATGGAAAAACGAGAGAAGAAATATTAAAAAGGTAAGCGAAAACGTGTCTTTGCAAGGGAATTTGGGGCTGAGAAAACTGAATATGTGAGCTCCAAGCCTTTTGGCCACTTATCTCACCTCGATGCCAATGTCAAAGGAAAAACGAGAGAAGAAATATTTACAAGGTACGCGAAAACGTGTCTTTGCAAGGGAATTTGGGGCTGAGAAAACTGAATATGTGAGCTCCAAGCCTTTTGGCCACTTATCTCACCTCGATGCCAATGTCAATGGAAAAACGAGAGAAGAAATATTTAAAAGGTACGCGAAAACGTGTCTTTGCAAGGGAATTTGGGGCTGAGAAAACTGAATATATGAGCTCCAAGCCTTTTGGCCACTTATTTCACCTCGATGCCAATGCCAATGGAAAAACGAGTGAAGAAATATTAAAAAGATAAGCGAAAACGTGTCTTTGCAAGGGAATTTGGGGCTGAGAAAACTGAACATATGAGCTCCAAGTCTAATGGCAAGTGTCAAATCAGATTGTTGCATATAATCTAAAAAAACCGCCATTTTCATTCCTTTGCCTGTATCATTCACTTAGCTATTTCTTTAAAGGAAACAGCTGCGAGGTAAATGAATGCCATTCGCAGCAAAGTACTTTCACTGTCATTTGAAAAGTGTTGAACAGCTGGCATGATTGTTGCAGTGCCCTCAGAGTCTTCAGGCTGTGCAGAAAGTGTGATGTGATGGGTCTGAATGTTATAATAGCCATCAAAGTGTTTTCATTACGGTAAAAAAAGTGTGAAATTATTTGAAGACGTGGTACACTTACACAGCGTTTTAACATAACGATAAGCAACGAACTTTCCTTTCTAACAAGGGAAGGTCGCAAACCGGAAACGAGATAATTCAATGATTCTCACACCGAGTTATAGGCTTTCAAGAGTACAGTACAGACATCAAGATTCTAAAAGCAGATTATCAGTCTTTTTAATGTTAAATTTCTATACTAGACAACAGCTGCATCTCATAGTCTATTTCAGGATAGCCGAGTAGCTGAAATCAAAGACTAGTTGGTAGGCACAAGGTAATAGAATCAAATCGTCCTAAATTCACTTATTACTTTCTCACTTATTCGAACCATTAGGGAAGTAATGTAATCGTATAGAAAATCGATTCCGAGATTTTCGCAGAAATAGAAGATTTCAGCAACGCTCATCACGAAAAAGTGTGTTTTCCCATGCCATTTGACGGATTTTGTTCACATTCTGCATCTACTAGACAATTTTCTAGAAAAAAACGTAACTGATATACGATTTTTTGTAAAAAAAAATAATAATAATGGGTCTTTATTTGAAATTACAACCACACTAAAGCGTTCCATTTCAAGACACATCACACAATTTTCTTCATGATTTTTTGTGTATACTTCGTAGAATAAACTGACAAACGAAACACTGAAGTTAATAATAACGTAAAAACATTTTCCTAAGCAGCAGCAGCAGCAGTAGTAGTAGTAGACCTAATATGCAGATTGATTTATACTTTTCGCTGCAATTTTCATAGAAATTTCTTCTGCTCTTTTGTCCACAGATAGGTACTGAAAGCGCCCTCATTGTTACAGGATTACCGCTCGTTAGTTGTAAACACATTTGTTGAGCCCTGATGAACAAAATATAATCAAGATCTTAAGATTTTAAATTAAAAGGGAGGAATATGCTTGGAGACTCATTATAAACTACCCATATATTTAAACATTTACATATTTCCAAATATCAACTTTCGTAAATAGAAAAACAAATTGTTGCAATATGCATGTAGTTGTTTCACGTACGTTTGTGCAAAATAAATGACGTTTATGTATTCACTTAAAATTATAAATGAAGTCAAATGCTTCACTTCTAGAATAATAAATTATGTAGGCTATGACTCACTTTCATAATTATTATTGCACCTTGCATGTATAATCCATAACATTAAACATGGCCATCTATCTTATTTAAGTTCACATTAAATCATGTAAGTTATGTACATATTATGTCATCGATAATAGCTTACTTCAAGAAAATAAACTATGAAGAGGAGTACTTAGGCCTAATATGAATTGCAACCCGATAAAGGAAACGTATGAGGTAGTGTGTCGTATGTTCGTGAGTCGCTTTATTTTTTTAATTCAGATTTCTCTGTGTTCAATAGCATTCATAAAATTGATCATTATATTTACATTCTATATTGATACAAGCCATCCCGCGCCGTAGCGTCGTGGTCTAAGGCATCATACCTGGACTCACGTTTCGGAATAAGCGTTGGTTCGAGTCCCTGGGGGGAAAAAATTCGCTCATGAAATTTCGGCTTGTGTATTGGACCGGTGCCCACCCAGCACACATTTGCATTCTTGTTAGATGATCGTTCACCTCTGCTGAAGTATGTGGACATGAGACCGCAGCTAGCTGGAAGCTCTCGATCCTCCACGGCTGTCGCACCACGGATTGATTGATTGATTGATTGATTGATAAATTAATTCAAGCTCGGTGAAATCAGTCATAGTTTGGTGTAAGTTTGGAATGAGTTTAAACGCGTGTGAGTCAATACGAGAATATAAAATTACATCAATTTTAATCAAATATTTTACAGCAATAATTTAGCCTTGCAATGCAATTCTTTCAAGTGTCTCAAAAACCTCCCGCATGCAGGGATATAAAAAGCCGTGGCACTCTACCAACTATTATGTATATACAAACATCTCCACTTTCCAGACACTTAACATCAACACAAAGAACCATTAGCTAAGAAGCAAAACATGCTACAAAGAAGATTTAATTCGCATACTGGAACAATATTTTAACAAGATAGTGTTTTGTTAAGTGTATATAATATGTTAGTAAATTTCAGGCGTTCACTGTGATTAAGATATTTATTTATTTATTTATTTATTTATTTAATACTTTACACTTGAGCTACATTAGGCATTGCAGCCCGAAAGAGCAGAAGCTCGTGCTCGGGCGCAGTTCAGGTCAGTTATACAAAATATATCACAAAATTAAGAGAGTTCATTGAGCACAATCACATTAATAAATGGTAAAATAATACAGCATGTAATAATAGTGTCTATATACAAATAGAAAATACAAAAGTACATGAATATTAGAGTATCAATTTTTAACTCAATTAGCTTAAACAAAATCTGATTTGTTTCTTAAATCTGTGTGTGTTAAGTGTACTTAGCTCAGGGTAAGCTCTAATTAATGTATTATATATTTTGGGTCCAAAATTTCTGCTGTGTTTTAATCCAGCAGTTGTGTGGCATTTGGGAGTATTTAGAAAGAAACTGTAGTTTTGTCTCGTCTGGTATTCATGAGGATCAAATTTAAATTTATTGTGGTTTTTATGGAAGTAAATCAGCAATTTTTGTTTATAAATTTGTTCTAGATTTGATACGCCAAATTCCTGAAAAATTAATTTTGTTGGGTAATCAAAAGGTTTATATAGACAAATTTTGATAATTCTTTTTTGGAGCAAATTTAAAGGACGGAGAGTCGATTTTGCCATTCCTCCCCAACCTAAAATACCATACTGAATTGTTGATTGAAACAGAGCTGAGTACACAGTACGCAGTATAGTCTAACTGTTGTAAGTAGTGACAGGCAAAATTTTGCATTCCTGCTAGCGGTATGAGAACAAGCATTTTCACGATTCACGGCGTAGCTAAAGAACGCAATTAACGCCAAAAAATGTCATACTTTCAATATTTTGGTAAAATTTTCATATTTCATAAAAGAAAACTCTATATTTTTTTCCATATTTTGCACGACTTTTCCATCTCCGTTAATATTTCTATAACTACAAGTACCACTGAACCGCGGTTTCCACATAAGGCAATAGAGATGTTTTCTAGGAAACGCTTGAAAAATGCTAACCACCACTCCACCAACATTCCGGGATTCCCAAAGGCAAGTGAAATCTCAAAATTTCCCTTTAGAGTCATTGAACTCGTAGCGCCAATAAATTTGAGACGCTAAAACAAAAAAAGTGGTTCCTATTTCACTTTTGCTTATTTTTCGAATCCTGTGAAAGTCTTTCGTGTGTTGCCACGTATACTTTTTATACATATAAATTAATGTTTTAAACGGGTTTCAATCATCTTTTTTTTTATCTACCCAATTTCTCGTCTTTTTTCAATTTCATGGGTACTGAAATGTATTTATTCACATTCCATGGTATTCGTATATTGTTTCACAGCTACAATATGGAACATGTCAAACGAAAAAAAAAAAATGTTAACAGCACCCATAGTCTTAATTACAGTCACAGGAAATATATACAGAAGAGGTCGACCTGGTTGGCGAGTTGGTAAAGCGCTGGCCTTCTATGCCCAAGATTGCGGGTTCGATCCCGGGCCAGGTCGATGGCATTTAAGTGTGCTTAAATGTGACAGGCTCATGTCAGTAGAATTACTGGCATGTAACAGAACTCCTGCGGGAAAAAATTCCGGCACATCCGGCGACGCTGATATAACCTCTGCAGTTGCGAGCGTCGTTAAATAAAACATAACGTTAACGTTACAGAAGAGTTTTACAATATAGTCTACTAGTATAACACAAAGGTTTAATGCAACACAGAAATATTCATGAAACGTTGTTGAATGTCATGAATTCACCTACAGAATAGAAGGCGTGAGAAATTAGGTACTTCTTTAATTTGGTCCTAAATAATCTTATGTTTTGAGTTTCATTTTTTATATCGATAGGGAGGCTATTAAACATTTTTACTGCCATATAACGCACTTCTTTTTGATAGCACGATAGACTTGCCGATGGAGTATGAAAGTCATTTTTGACGTGTATATCCTATGAACTGTTGAATTAGTTACAAAGTTTTCACGATTACATACAAGGAAGATTATTAATGAAAATATATACTTACAAGCCATAGGCATTATTTCTACTTTTTTTTTTTAATAATCCTACACGATTCCCTACATTTGACACTATTATTATTCTAAGTACTCTTTTTTGTTGTAGGAATATACTGTTACTGTCTGTAGAATTTCCCCAGAATATCATTCCAAAACTCATTACCGAGCGGAAGTATGCAAAGTATATTGTTTTTAAGGTATTGATATTTACTGCCTCTTGCAAAGATCTAATAGCAATACATGCTGAATTAGTTTGGAGATAATTTCTTTAATATGATTTTTCCAATTTAACACATTATCGATTTGTAAGCCAAGAAATTTGGTTGTTGTTGTTTCTATTAGGGACCTGGGTTTTCATCATAGAAAACAATATTAACTGACAGAAGGTGTAATCTCTCCAGAATATACAGAAAAGTTACTTGTGCTGTATTGTAACCAGTGTTGAGTCCAGCTAATATACTCGTAATAGTACAAATAAATGCATTGCAACTCGTTAACAATAATAGCTTGAGTGTTGAATCATTCTGTGTACAGATAGTATGGTTGTCCATAACAAATTATTTCCTTAAATTAACTTAAGAACAGAAACGTACTTACGTCAATATATACCGGATCAATTGATCCCATTGCTATTTTATACTGTCCTAATACACTTTCACTTATATTTTTTGTTATTTTTCTTCTGTACACTGACAATGACCCCAAAAGGTAGTACATCCTTCATCCGAAGACTTGTAAGAAAGAACAACCTTCGAAGCGTCCTAATTTTTATATTTCGCCAGCAACGGAAGACGTCCAGCACAAACATCTTCTGAATAATCACTGTCGGTTTCTCCCTGAACTGGTACGACCACACACCTACGAGTTGCAACAATGTAAACACAGAATATGCAAGAAGCACAATGCATCTGTGAAAACATAGGAAGTGAGATGCTGTATGAGATTGATGGATTGACGGGTTCAGCCTGACTCATATGAAGATGTTGTATACAGCTGTCAACGCCTGAAGAACTTGAATCGAATCCAGAACTAAAAGTAAACCAAAGCCAACTCGCATGTGGCGGCATTTCCTGGACACTGCCTGCCTGCCTGGATAATGTCTTCTTTCTTCCCTGCGTCGTCTCATTTCCCCAACATTGAGGAAATGGTTTCATGGAATTTGAAATGCGTGTCTCAGTAGGTATCAGTCCAATTTTTATGTTCTAGCTCGATAAAATATTAACTAGAGAATGTTAAATCATCTATCAAAGGTTTATTTAGTTTTAAGCTTGTTTGATGCTTTTACTCCCGATTATGAATATGAATCATTTTCCGCCCTACTCCTCCGAATGTGCACCATAATAAAAAGTGGATTCGTGTAATAAATAACTTAAAGAACTCAGTCTCTTTTGGCTGTAGTCCTGTCTCGCCTAGTTGGCAACTATCTGAAGCTGTGGAGAAGTAAGATTTTTTTTCTTGATTTCTTATACGAAATGAAACACAAGTACAGGGTGTTTTGTTTGGATAAGGATAAAATGTAAACACTGTAAAATGAAAACTCTTGCTGCTGATTGTTCAGTATTTTGTAAATAATAAATAGAAAGTTCAATAGTTTTTTTCTTTCCTCACATTACTGTACTCCAACCACCAGAAAGTCTCTGGGGAATGAGACGCAGCGGGGTAATGCTGTGAATGAATGTTGATGTCATAAGGTCACTCACGTGGGTACTCGTATCTCTATTGGCTAGCTCTCACATCTCAAACGATAACATTGATACACACATATTTATATTACCCTAGTTACAAAATTAGATCGCGGTTAATCTCCTGGTCTTTTAATCCCTCCATACAGGAAATAATATATGCAGGAGAGCGCATTTTATTTAAACTGACGTTATAACGGTAATATTATCTATCTACTTCGCTCCAATAGATGACGCAATAGTAAGCACATTCCTTTCACGGTTGATCTCCTGGTTGGAGAACTGTAGACTTAGTCTGACCATTGCTTACGTTAAGACTCTTTGAACCTCATAAGTGACACCAATAAGACACCTAAGTCAGGAGATGAGGTAGGGTGGCCAGTTCCTTTCCCCCTCCATTGCATACATCGCCGACTAGCTACATATTACACTAATCAGATTTCATATGCATACAAACAGTTGTTCTTCCTCTGACACATATCGTCAAGTGAGATGTAGCCTACTGCCTGATAATAGCTGTACATATCAGCCAGAACCTCAATCAGCTCGGACAGAGAGGTGAACAGCAATGCCAATGAATTCGACAGACACCTGAACTTTTTAACGTGCGAGGAGGTCTATTATTATCGATCTTAAGGAGTTCATAATTTTAGCACTTATATTGCTAGAACACAAAAAATTGGAATGAAGGATATTTTTGCTAAAAGTTTGTGTTATTATCATCATTAGGGCTAGGATTTTGATGAAATTGCATCTTTTTTCTAGTAAGCCAGAAACATAGCTGCTTTAGTATTTATATGTTATGTGATAAACTGAGTGTTTTAAAACATATTTGTTAGGGCATTTGTTTGCATTTTTGCCTGTTTCAAGTCATAAGAGCATCTTTTGTGTTATTCGGTCAATTTTTAGGCATATTCATTTAATTTTGGCCATAAATCCCCATTATTAATGTAAAACAATGTTTATTTCCTTTGATATTTTCTTTACATATTTTGTCCATTAATACCCATTATTTTGTATAATATTTTATTCGTTTTTCTACACAAATATTGCCATTTTAACGTAGTACACCCCACGTAATGGATCAGTCCAACCACCCCTTCAATATAAACTCCTCTAATTATACCTGCCAGTTCCGAATAAGAGTGGCCTTGTGGTAGACTACATGAAAACTAAAAGTAAAGTAAATCCATGGCGCTACAGCCCATGAAGGGCCAAGACCGACCAGCTGCCTGCTGACCTCACGTCCATATGTCAAAGCAGAGGTGAACGATCATACATGGAAACTACATCAGGTAAAATAATTAATTAAAGTGTACTACTTAGAAAAAATTATGGAAAATTTAATTTAATTACTAGTCTAAATATTAAGTAGTAGAAAACCTCTTTTCCTACTAAGCCAATTATGTAAGATCAATTTTTAGGGCATTTTAAGGGCATTTTTAAAGACTTTTAGGTCATAAACGCATTGTTTTAAGGACATTTTTTCATGACTTATAGGTCATCAAAATCCTAGGCCTAATCATCATCATCCTAACAAACTGTTACAATCTACGGAAGTTTTCGACATTCACAGGAGGTCCTTCTGATCTATTGCCTGGAGGTTTATAGTTCAAGCTCGCTCTAGGAATACGTGTTCTGGACATTCGGTGGATATGTGGGTGCCGGTTATCTTGATAGTGATGAATACAGACGTGGACAAATTATTAGCAAAATTTAAGATTTTTATTATATATTTTTTACAAAATATGATTCTTCAATTTAGACTACAGTTGACATTTTTGTGTATTTCCAAATTATTAGCAAAATTGAAGATTTGTATTGTATATTTTTCAAAATTTAACTCCTCAATTTGGAATACAGTTGATATTTTTGCATATTTACAAATTATTAGCAAAACTGAAGGTTTTTGTTTTATATTTTTACAAAATTTGACTCTTCAATGCAGTTGACAATTTTGTAAACAGAATTATCATAAAAATCGTCCATTTTGTTAATAATTTGTCCACGTCTGTACATTCTAGTATTAGTTCTTGCAGGATGTCTTCATTCCTTTCATGGTCCCACTTTGTGTAGCCGGCTGTTCGGCGCATAAATTTCATTTCATTAGAGGTAATTCTTCTTTCATCGCTTTTTCTTAGAGTCCGTGATTCGCACCCGTAATGTAGAACGGATCTTGCCAAGGTCTTACACAATCGTGTTCGAGTGAGTCCTGGACTAGATTTGGTTTCATGACTACTAATGACGCCCATAATAATTTGTTGTATTTAAGAATTTTATACGGAATATCAAGATCTGTCAAAAACGATAACTTGACACCAAGGCACTTAAATCCACTGAATCTTTCCAAATTTTTCCCACTGATACAAATTTTACATGGTACAGAGTCTTTGCCACAGAAATCCACTACCTTTGTTTTGTTTGTTATGTTAACATATTTCATTATTACTTTAGGTTCTGAGTTCGTGTTACGAAAGCCCCAACAAAGTACTCCTAATACCAGTAGGTTAAAATGGAGTTTATTGCATCACTTACAGGACCCAATAAATACGTACTAAGCAGGCCATGCCTACACCTTGTGGTACAAATGAAGGAGGGGAGTAAAAGAGGGTGACGAGAAAGAACGGAGACGCAGATGAAGAACGAAGGGGAGAAGGGTTGGATGGGGAGAAAGATGGGCAGAATGAAAAGAGAAGGGCGACAAACCCAGTCTTTGTAATGCTGCTGCAGAAGGAAAGCAGCAATGATTCCATAAATTCCCTTTTCATAAAGATGACGTCACTACACCCTATTCAGAGTAACAGCTCAGTGATCTCTCGCAATATGATGATTATTATCATCATTATCATCAAACAGTAAAGAGGAGCTGACGTAGTACACACACTTTACCCAATATCAACTGACAAATTTGTTAATAATAGAATACTCCATAAATATCATTTTTTTATTATACAAGGCTTTTATTTCAAAACTTCCCAATCTTTTAAATTGAATTCAATTCAAACAAAAAGCACGTCAATTTAGATATTGAGGGGGGAAGTCTGAAACCAGGTTTAATAGTATTTTAGATTTCACCCTCCACCTCCCAGCCACCCCCTTTAGAAATTTCAAATGGCATTCCTATATTTTTATACTTAAATATGAATGAGCATTCAATTGTTTATACACCTCATTCATTTATTTCACATCTTTTGTTTTATATCGTTGCCTGGTAACCTCGAGTATTGTGAAGTTACTGTTGATTAGAGCTGAAGCTACGAATACCACTGAACATTTCTTGTAATAGTTGTGTTCTTGTATTAAATTATTGTAAAATGGTTTTCTTCAATGGAAATCGGTCCAATAATATCAACCCCAAAAATTCCAGCCCATACATTGATCTTCTGAGGTAATTGGGTATTATCTTCATGAAACACATGAGGATTTTCAATGTCCCAGTACCTACAATTGTGTTTGTTGACAAACCCAGTTTAAAAAAAAAAGTCGCTTCATCACTAAAGCAAATATTGTTTGTCAAAGTTGGATCATTTTCAATTCTCTCAGACATCTGTTCACAAAATTCTACTCTTCTATCAAAATCGTTTTCGCTGAGCTGTTGGTGACTATTTTGTAGGGGGAGGGGGAATTTGTTTATTTTCAGCACTTTATGTATGGAACCAAGAGAAATGTTTGTTACAGCAGATACTTTTGGAATGGAGGTGGTGGGTTCGTTAATGAAATGACCTAGTATTTCAATCTGCGAAGTTTTATCGAATTTTCTAGGTTGACCATTTGCTTTATTGCACACAGAACCAGTTTCTTCAAATTTCCGTATTAGATCTATAACATATCGGTGGCTTGTTTTTCCCAGGATGCCTCTCGTTGAAAGCTCTAGCAGTTCTACGAGCACAATTGTTTTCATAAATAAATATGATGTCTGTTCTCTCTCGAAGGGTATACATCATTTTACAATAATTTAATACACGAATACAACTACTATTACAAGAAATGCCCAATGGTATTTGTAGCTTCAGCTCTAATCAACATAACAATCGAGGTTGCCAGACAACGATATAAAACAAAAGATGCGAAATAAATGAATGAGGTGTATAAACAATTTATTGCTCTTTCATTTATAAGTACAAAAAATAGGAGTACTTACTTATTGGCTTTTAAGGAACCCGGAGGTTCATTGCCGCCCTCACATAAGCCCGCCATTGATTCCTATCCTGAGCAAGATTAATCCAGTCTCTACCATCATATCCCACCTCCCTCAAACCCATTTTAATATTATCTTCCCATCTACGTCTTGGCCTCCCCAAAGGTCTTTTTCCCGCCGGCCTCCCAACTAACACTCTATATGCATTTCTGGATTCGCCCATACGTGCTACATGCCCTGCCCATCTCAAGCGTCTGGATTTAATGTTCCTAATTATGTCAGGTGAAGAATACAATGCGTGCAGCTCTGCGTTGTGCAACTTTCTCCATTCTACTGTAACTTCATCCCTCTTAGCCCCAAATATTTTCCTAAGAACCTTATTCTCAAACACCCTTAATCTCTGTTCCTCTCTCAAAGTGAGAGTCCAAGCTTCACAACCATATAGAACAACCGGTAATATAGCTGTTTTATAAATTCTAACTTTCAGATTTTTTGACAGCAGACTAGATGACAAAAGCTTCTCAACCGAATAATAACAGGCATTTCCCATATTTATTCTGCGTTTAATTTCCTCCCGAGTGTCATTTATATTTGTTACTGTTGCTCCAAAATATTTCAATTTTTCCACCTCTTCGAAGGATAAATCTCCAATTTTTATATTTCCATTTCGTACAATATTCTGGTCACGAGACATAATCATATACTTAGATAAAAAATAGGAGTGCCATTTGGAATTTCTAAAAGGGGGAGACTGGGGATGGAGGTGAAATCTAAAATGCAATTAAGCTTCGTTTCATACTTTCCCCTCAATATCTAAATTGCCGTGTTTTTTTTAAGTAAATTCAGTTTAAATAATTAGTTATTTTGACTGGGAATATTTGAAATCAAAGCCCTGTATAACAAATTGTAAGAATAATCGACAGATTCTATTCTCAGTATTCAAACAAGAAATATACCTGAATGATTACCTACAAAATTGCCCTGAAACATATTCTAATATTCAAGAGTACAACTTACCTATATGCACAATTATAGCATTAAGAAAAGTTACACTTCCAGGACAACAGACCGGCAAGCATTGTGCCAACTCACTGCCAGACCTTTGTGTATAGTTGATTGGCTGGAGTGACGCAACGACTAGACACACAGCAAATAATGCTACTTTCAAATGCAGCCGACAAATGTACAACGAGTTCCACAACAAGTTCCGTGTATTTAGATGGCAACAGCTATAGGCTATACATTTAATTCAATTCTGAACTACAGAAGCTATTCAAAGGCAATGAGATGGCGACTAAGATCCGGTATGAAGCTTCTAAGGTACAATATGAACCTTCCGGATCCTAACGATAGTATGGCGATAATGGAGAGATAGAGTCGCCAGCTGAGTATATGATTATGTCTCGTGACCAGAATATTGTACGAAATAGAAATATAAAAATTGGAAATTTATCCTTTGAAAAGGTGGAAAAGTTCAAATATCTTGGAGCAAAAGTAACAAATATAAATGACACTCAGGAGGAAATAAAACGCAGAATAAATATGGGAAATGCCTGTTATTATTCTGTTGAGAAGCTTTTGTCATCCGGTCTGCTCTCAAAAAAGCTTAGGAAAGAATTTATAAAACAGTTAGGCCCTATATTACTGGTTGTTCTGTATGGGTGTGAAACTTTGACTCTTACCTTGAGAGAGAAATAGAGGCTAAGGGTGTTTGAGAATAAGGTGCTTAGGAAAATATTTGGGGCTAAGAGAGATGAAGTTACAACAGAATGGAGAAAGTTACACAACGCAGAACTACACGCATTGTATTCTTTACCCAACATAATTAGGAACATAAAATTCAGACGTTTGAGATGGGCAGGGCATGTAGCACGTATGGGCGAATCCAGAAATGCATATAGAGTGTTTATTTATTTATTTATTTATTTATTTATTTAGCCTGGTAGAGATAAGGCCATCAGGTCTTCTCTTCCCCTCTACCAGGTGATTACAACTACAATATTAAGAATACAATTACAATTATAATTACAATTAATATTAAATTTACAAATACAATAAAAATCAAAGTACTAAAAGATTAACTGATTAATAAAAGCTAGAGAGTTTATTGTAAAAGTTAAGAAGAGAGAAGCTTTCTTTTATTGATTAAATAAAAATTAAACTTACTCTACGCAGTAAGAAAATGCTTAATAAGCTTGTTTTTTAACGCTACTAAATTCCGACAGTCTCTGATGTCACTGGGTAGGGTATTCCGCGAGAGCGAGATTGTGTATGATGATGAATACGATGATGTCTTATGTGTTGGTATGGCTATTTTGCGTGCGTGTGAAGAGATTATGATATGATGATAGGTAACTGAAACGGGAGGCAAGGTAGGTAGGTGTAGAAGTGTGAAGGACTTGGAAAAGGAGAACAAGAGAATGAAAATTTCTACGTACGTTAAGCCGTAGCCGTAGCCGTTGGGAGGCCGGAGGAAAAAATACCTTTGGGGAGGCCGAGACGTAGATGGGAGAATATTACAATAGATTTGAGGGAGGTGAGATATGATGGTAGGGACTGTATTAATCTTGCTGAGGATAGGGACCGATGGCGGGCTTATGTGAGGGCGGCAATGAACCTCCGGATTCTCTAAAAGCCATTTTTGTAAGTAAGTATGTGTCGTCAGCTGACCACTCGACTAAGAAACGTTCTGGAGGGCGAAAACGATGCATCTCTTGTTGATTTCTGGGCTCACTAATGCTACAGGTAACGAATACGCTTATGTTTTCGCTGGTAATGGGGATGAAATTCACTCATATTCGATAAGAGTCCTTTATCGGCCTTCTCGGCAGCTCAGTGGGTTTACGAAACCAAATTCTTTAATTCAGATGGCTCGATGAAGCATCAGCTATAATAAAACTTTACAGGCTAAATTACTAGTGAAGGTCCACAGACTGACTTCACTAAATCCCTTATATTAGTAGAGGAGATACTGACAGATGACTGTCGTCTAAAAAGACACGTACAGCAACCAGTGAGGGACATAATTGTTGAGCGGACGAAAATGTTCAAGATCTGGAGCGCGGTTCATATGAGGCTACAATTTGAATTCCCTCAGCACAGAAATCGAAGCGAATACCTCGCCATCACACGAACCAAAACTTTCGTCTCGGAGCATGCGCAGTGTGGTATTCTTTGACTTAGAAAATACTCGATTCGCTCAACTACAGTATTATCTCCCTCGTTGTACATATCATGGGTATCAATGATTAGTGATGCCTTGGATAGGAGAAGGAATTTCCTCACATAAAATGTTACAACGTCCGGAATTATATTGAATTAAATATAAATACCCTGGCAGCTCATTTTTGGGTCCTCTGAATTTAAAGGAGATTGAAATCAGTTAACTTATTCTCTGCGTTGTCTCTTTAATAAAATTCCTGAGGAGTTTGCTTGATGGAGTAGTCTGATGAAGCCAAATCTGGCGAACATCGTGGATGACACAACAGTTCTGACTCATAGTCTTGCAATGTCATTTAAGTTGCAAACGCTTCCTTGCTCTGCTTCCTTAAAATCTTCACTTTCGTTCTTGTAGCCGTCTCAGGTTAGAATATTCAACATTTATAGAGGCACTATGTTCCAGGAAATCAACTACGATAATTCCTTGTGCACCACCAAAAATGAAGCCGTAGTTTCTCCACCTAGTTTCTGCGATCTAAATGTTTTTTTAGGTAGAAGGAGAGGGAGATTTCCATTGTTTTAAAAGAGTTTTTTCGTTTCGCCTTTAGTCACATACTTTCCCAAAATTTTTAATATCTCTGAGAACATTGGATAATCACCCTTGCCAAGCCGCCGTGGTGGTCTAGTGGCTAGAGCGCTGGATTATAATCCTGTAGAACCGGGTTCGATCCCAGATTTATAACTTGTGTTGAGCAAGCCGGTCCAGGTAACATGGGTGTTTTCTCTGGGAGCTCCAGTTCCCTTGTGGTATCCCAACAAATCTTCATAATCAACTCATCATAGTGGGTGTAGCGTAGACCAGCCTCCTATAACGCACCCCGGGCAACGATTCTGTCGGTAAATTGATCTACATAACCGGCTTCATACGAGTGAATTACCTATAGTCCCGTCGCTCTAATTTCCGGCAGCCAATCACGTTGCAGGTCACCTACATTTAAACGTGTGCGTCTTATGATTCGCTATTGAAGACGTTATGAATTTCCTAAGGCTCGATAAATACTTAATATAATCGCCCGCCATTTTAGCTCTTTCGTCGGCGTTCGCAGAAAGCACACGAGGACATTATTTGCTGAATTACAGTGCATTTTATTTATTATCATAGAATTTACGACATGATAATGTTTAACGGTGTGGTAAATAGATTCCTCATATGGTAGCTCGGCAACGAAAGAACAAAAATGGCGAACGATACTACCTACCTAGATTTTATAGAGCCTTCACTTCCTAAGACGTAAGCAAAGAGGAGGAATCACGCCGGGAATAACAGCGTCGCGACTATAAGTATTCGCCATTAGTAAAATAAAAAAAACTTCACCCTTTCCCACTTCTGAACAGCATTTCATGCCTTAGGGACCCACCTAGCAAACAATAATAATAGACCTAGCTACAAACTTGACATTTTCTGTCAACAATAGAAAAAGATAAGGCAAAGGACATAGACTATATATTTTCATATAAGGACTTCGCCGTCCTCTATTAAATGTTGTGTAATCAGTGACTTATGTAGTCATCATGTAGATCAGTAGTGTCAGAGTTGTAAGCTCCGAAACCGGTTGTGGTGCTAGAGACGTCCAGTCGGAGCGTGAACTTGCTTATGTCTGTGGAAGCACCGGAACTCGCAACGAGTTATAGTGGAGCGCTCCGCTCCGTTTAGGCTGTGTCTGACAACGCTGATGTAGATACTTATTAATGGAGAAAAATTCATTCCGGAACCGGAGAGGACCCTCAGCTTGGTGCGCTGAGCGCTCTTACCATCTGAGCTATGCCGAGATCCGATTCTGCCGGCCGAACATACATCAATACAAAGGAGGGGAGTTCGGCCATCACTGTGAACTAGATCTCGGCTTAGCTCAGCTGGTAAGAGCACTCATCGCGCCAAGCTGAAGGTTCTGGGTTCAATTCCCGGTGCCGGAAAGAATTTTTCTTCATTAATAAGCAAAAGACATGATTGATTGATTCATTCATTCATTCATTTCACGGGGGCTGGATCCGGGATGAATCGTTGCACTTATGCCGTTTAGGCTCATTGTATACCCTATATCCGATGACGGTCTGGGTGACATTTATGAATCCGACGCTGACATGCGTGCTATCTTTTCTGGGCTCTACAGGTAATGTCTCATCGGCTGACGAGCTCGAATCCCAGAACCCGGAGCCCCAAGCCCTTAGAAACTATGTCAGCATCGGAAACCTGTACTACCCCAGACACAACCCCTGCCTATTTTTACTATTGCAGTTGATAGATGAAATGTGGGGAAAGTGGAGTGTTGGTGGGATAAAGGGGAAAACGGGAGTACCCTGAGAAACCCCTCTGCAACGTCTTATTTTTTTTCCACCACAAATACCACCCAGACCTGACAGGGGATTGAACGCGGGCTGCCTGGATGGAAGGCCAGAGTGCCTGTAGCCACAGATGCGGCAAAGACATACATAATAACACTATATGAAGCTCATGAAATCCACTGTCACCCATGGTGAGTTAAAATCTTATCAATCCTCCCAATATGAATATTTTATCATTGAGACCGACTTAAGAAGTAAGAGCAGGAAAAAGATAGAAGATGATGTAGGAAAAATCTCCCAAATCTCAGAGGAGAAATCGCGTTGATGCGCGCTCCATACTCCTGAAAGGAGTTGCAGTAAGCAGCTATTCTACTAATACATGACTGGGCCATTAGGTTTAGAATTCTTTTTGACGAGTACATTAACGGGTGATATAAAATAATTTTGAACAAAATTATTTCATCTTCAGCCCATACGTCGTGCGAACGCCGCCGGTCTGGTTACTTCACACGCGGGGAACAATTTCAAGACAAATTATGGCGGAGACGATTCCACTCAGCAATATGTCTATGGCTATCTTTCTGATCGAAGATTAAAGTTGTGTTACTGAATCACCTTAACTTTATCAAGCACTTGTCATTTATCAGTGAATAATAGTAAGATAATGATTATAACATAAAAGACATATTGTTTGACATTTTCACATGTAGGCTAGCTAGGCCTAAATTGAAAAAAGAAATGCATCTTACTTCATATACCCGACCAAACTGAGAGAATCACGATGCTGAAACTGGATTGCAATGTTATTTCAAGCTCACTATAAAACATTAGTTTGATCATTAATATTTGAGGAGAAAAATTCGCTCCGGCGCCGGGGATCGAACCCGGGTCCTTGGTTCTACGTACCAAGCGCTCTGACCACTGAGCTACGCCGAATTCAACCCACAGTACCGGACCGAACCCTCCTCCTTCAATGTTTCCCTTTGTGGCCTGACTCCAAGTTAGGTATATATGTTGACGTATATGTCCAATGTCAACTGCCATTATACTAGGAGCACACTCAGCTGAGTGACTTGTTTGGCCGGGATTCCGCAGTTGCGTGCACAGTAATTTGTACAAATATATGCACTGCAGCTATGAGAATATTGTACATTTATTAATTTGTCCTACAGAATAATATCTGTAATATTGACTATTAATATTTGAGGAGAAAAATTCAATGTTACAGATATTATTCTGTAGGACAAATTAATAAATATATAATATTAGTTTGATAGTTATATCTTACACTGTGGTCTTTATCCGTAATTCTGGTGTCTTGTAAAAAGTAGGAGGGAAAGATGGGTAAAGATGAGACTCAAGACGAATAGGGTAAATGAAAGAATCTTGCAACAATAAAATTACTCTAGACAGTATGGCACTATAATTTTCCAAAAATGCTACATGTTTAAGACGTTAGTTAGTTAAGACATCATCACACGAAGTAAGTTAAGTATATGGATATAATATTCCTGATATCAATGATCGATTCTATCGAATTGTAACTAAGTTTTCTACATAGCTTATATTTATCTTAATAATTATTAAAAATATTTATTGTAATAATTTATTCCTTTATTTACATATTGCTATTTATGCCGTGTCACTTTCACGTGACAAAGTTGAAATGTTGATTCCGCGTAGTGTAACTCAATTATTAGCTTCGACCACGTGTACTCGAGAAGTAGATGCTTCCATGACCATACGTCATACTTAAGTTATATTCGATTGTTCGTTTGTCAATAACGTGTTAGCTCAGTGGAAAACATTGGTCCAGTAACCTAAGTTTCTCGGATGGAATCTGGGTGCATCCAAGCTAGGCCAATGGTTAATTTAAAAGGTGAGTTACACCATTTCGGTAATTAGCAAGGGATCGCCGGTCTTTTACAAGGTAGCTACGTGACAAGGTTAGTGGGTTAAATGAAGGGATATTTAATTTACGTGAGGCAGAGGATCTTAAATCATTGAAATCTTTTCACATATTTCTCGGCCCCACGTCACTTAGATATCCCCTCAATTAACCCACTAATCTAGCCACATACTTTATAAAAGACCGGGGGTCCCTTGCTAATTACCACTATTTCTATAGCCTAAGTACTGTATAATGTAAAACTAACAGAAATACAAAAAATGTGAGAAGAAAAGGGAGAAAACCCAAAAAATTAACAAAAGAGAAGGGTAAAAATACTACAAAAATAAGAAAGATTGATATTTTCAATTGACTGAAGGTTTTATGACATAGGAAAGTTAGCGCTTTTGGAAAATTGTTCAAAGGAAAAGGATTTTAAGATTAAGTTAATACCCAATTCTTCAATCAGTATGTAATCATGTCCCAACAACAAATGAAGTAAAAATATTATGTAATAAAAAAGATTCATATACGAGTAGGGTACGGTTAACCATGTGTATTTTCACTCTCAACACAATTTCAAGTATACAATATTCTGACACAAATCATTTATTGAAATAATTATAATTTTATTTATCTATACGAACTTCAAATATATAGCACTCTATATAAAATAAGCAAATCTATGCTAACCTAGATCACTTACACTAACCAAATTAACGGCCCCCTTCCAACCTCCTCCTAATTTTACCTACCTCGTAACGTGCAAAATAACGCCCAATCAACTACATCGCACTGCAAACGTGGAACAACTGCACGAACACAACTTAGAAAAAATAAATTAATTTAAATCAATTGCCTTTCCTTGTAACATACGGGTATGTTAAAATATATACGAGTATTAACACAAATGCGGAGACATAACAAATCTGTTCCACACAAAAATTAGTACATAAAATCTATTTTTCATACATTATTACTCGATATAAACCGAGGTACCGGTAATAGTTAATCTACATAATTAATAAATCTTTCTCCAAACTTCCATAGCATGCCGTTGGATGCACTTTTATCATATTTTTAACAAATGCTTATTTCCTTCACTGTTTTCTTTTATTTTCGCTTACCGGTAATGCTATTTCATCTGATTTAATATACATTAAACATAAATGCCTAAATTCTTTGTCGGTTTCTTTTACTGTAAAACAGGCTATATTAAAATTTAAATTATGATCAGCACAATAAGTTACATGTAAAAATGTCTGCTGGGCGTCTTCACAGTCTAGTATATACAGTCACGAAGCTCAATACGTAGTAAATATGCATCCATAGATAGTTGCTGACCACTAGGATCGCTAATATCGCCTCATTACAGACAATGCGAAATATTACCGGCACAGTCTTTTGTTCCTAGCACCCTCACAACTCAAGCTTCGTGACTGTATATACTAGACTATGGCGTCTTATTTTTCCGCTCCAATCCTATAGTTCTCTTAGTTATGGAGACACAAGATCGTATTTATTATTCGTCACACACTGTCTTCTTTAATCTCATTTATTCAATGAAGGTATATTTTTAATGTACAGGTAGTAAGACTACTTTAAAAATCGTGGTCAGCTTCAAATTTACCCGTATTAATCAATAACCATTTACCATGTGAACTGCTTTCTTGATATCCCAAACCTAAAGTTAATATTCTGGTTCATTTTTATTCCTTTTGACCAAAAATGTTCTATCAATCACCATATTATGTTTTCAGTCTCAAAGGTATGACCTATTTTAACGATTTCTAAATGTCTATGTATTTTCTGTCCATAGGTCCTGTATTTTATTCAAATGTCTGTGCCCGCATCTGCATTAACGCCAAACTTCATCAATAAATTAAATGTTCAGTAAGTAAACAACATATTATAGAAATACGATGTAGCCTAGGCCTAAACAAACTAGTCAAAAAACAAAAACATCTAAAAACAGCTTCACTTATTAATTTACACTAACAACAGAACTCTTAAGCCATTACATAATGTGGTAAAATTATTCAATATATCAAGAAATGTCCCTAACAATGAACATTTTGTTTAAAAAAAAAACAGTCCCATTTGGTCAAAACAAACCTGGACAACAAAATGCATATAGGCCCACCGCATAATAGTTATTAAAATCCCAGAAACAAAAGACTGCATTGATATATCGAAACAATGATTTTCAGGAGAAAAAGCAGTTCACAAAGATTTCCAGCAATATGATTTGTCAGTCCCAAGCCATGTGTTTGTCCGTGGGAGGTCTGTGAGCTTCACATATCACATTGGGTCAGAGAGAACACAGATGGCAAAAAAGGGGAACGTTATCTCTCCCACAGCTTGATAAGGCATGAAAACAGTGATCTCTTTTGTTTCTCCGATAAAAATTGCTTTCTAACAGCAAATGATAAAGACAATGCTAAATAATAGTTTTAAATACGTACAGTATATCGCAAATATGTTTCCTACACATTTTCAACAAATAAAAACCGGATTCTTGACATTCCTGAATGGTGTCGGTACCTGTTTAAAAATCAGTCACTAATTGCACAAAACTTATTTTAAAAATGTGTAAAAATCATAAGATTAACGATTCTTAACAGGAAATAGGCTAATTGTTATTTTGCATAAGGCGTTTCCATATAGACACAAATCTAATTCAGCTAAATTGATATAGAAAATATACAAAAAGTAGTGTGAAGAGAAAAGATTGAAATGCTGTTTAAGACCTATATATGAGAATTTCATAAACACTATAAATATAAATTATTCTAAACTACCGGTAATAAATGTATCTCTACTTAGACTGTTCAGTAATGGCAGTAAAATGAGCAAGAATGTAAGATATTTAACCTGATAAATCTATTGTTTATTGTTTCAGCTTCATAAAATTATCGGAAAATAACAACTACCACCAAAGATAAATATCAAACACACCAAGCTGCGAAAATGACACCTTGATACCTATTTACAACAGAAGAGATTAAGTTTCCACCAAAACCAAATTCAACTCTGCTCTGCCATTTATTTTATGTAGGCCTACTCCAATAAGTGTAACAATTTTGTAAATAAGTAAATTAGGCCTACAATGGTTTATAATAACCATGATATTTAGGAACACATTGTACCATATGAAAACATTATGTTGCTGTACATATAAGAAAGGTACTTTCTCTAAGGTAGGTACAATCAAATATAAACAAGATATTTATTTTTGTCTGCATTTGAAACCTAATATGGCTATTTCAATCTAATATCAAGAATTCGACTTCCATTAACTAGGCCTAATATGAGAAAAATAAATCTTTAGAACAGTCTAACTTATTTGAAACAAAGGAAAAAATTTGGTAGGCCACCACATAAAATGACTATATTTTTCACTTATGTATCAAAGTTTTCATCCTCAAACTTCATCTACAGCAAAACAGTAGAATTAAGCTTATGTTATTTTACAGATATCATATCATATTAATGGCGGAAAATATCTAATTCAAGTGACAATTTTCTCAGTACCTAACTAACGATAAAGATTCGAAACGCAGCAGAACATTTTTAATCATGTTGATATATGAATGGATTCCATTATGGATATGGATATCATATTAGATAGAGAACAATGATGTCTAAATAATTACGGAAAAATAAATTTCACACGCGTAAATTTAATCAATGGCAGGCCTACTAATTTAATAAATAAAATAGCTACTCACAATAGGCACTCCAATACCAAACTAGATAAAAGAAATTAACGGAAGTTTCATAATATCTCATGATATTCCACTATTTCATTAAAATTTCGTAATTAGTTTAATGCACATCAGATGCTTGTACACAAATGCTATATAATTTCAAAATAATGCACAACTATTTTCAAAAATCTATCAACCACTACTCAGGAACTGAAAACACAAATGCTGGCTACACAATGAAGTGAATATCTACTTACATTAATGTACGCCTCAACGAAATGTTAATAGCTCTTTAAAGTCTGTTTTTCACAAACCACAATTTCACTTTTAAAATACACAAAGCACCTTATTAATTATTACAGTTTCAAACAAACAAGCATACACGTAACTAACTCCCTCCTATATCCACAACAGTCCAGTGAAAACTAAATTATCTTCTCTATGAGATGTAAACACATCTCGTGTCGTAAGACAGTCTTGCCAACCAACGTATGAGCAAAACTTCACTTTAAATAAAAACATAATCATAGTGACATACAGTGCAAAATAAGTAAAATAATTATTTACAATAATTTAACAGTGCGTAAAAATTATCATCCTTTTGATGCACAATTTGAGCCTATCATCAGAATAAAATGAATTTCGTAATGTTGTTACGCTGACCAAAGATACATTGCTCTTTCAGACAGTCAATGTAACAGGAGATACAGTCTCGTGCAATCTAGTGGCAGGAAAAGAAACTTTACTAATGGTTTGAGTTCCAGTAGAGGACTCTGGCTGAATTATTTCCCAATTCTTTTTAAAGCAAGGGTTCATGTGACCTGGCACTTGTAATGACATGTGTCTTTATTGACACCACAAAATAAATAAATAAATAAATAAACACTCATTCAAATTCCTTAAGCTTATAATAGCCAGCATAATAAAACGAGGATTGAGAACCGTTTCCTTGGAGGGGGGGGGGGGGCGAAGCAAACCATGGAATCCCCATTTAACGGGGTTACAGGGGGACATCATTTACCTCCTCCCCCATAATAGCTTGACCGTGATACAGCATATCGGAATATGATCATTTAATAAAAGTATTTTCAAGGAGCATGTTTCTTACCATATAGTGTTACATCCATATCCGCAATCTTTTGGACTGAGTTGTAGGCTATAGGACTTGAACTGTAGGTCAAGTACAAATTATAATAGGGCATAACTTAAAACAATCTCCCTCTATTTCTCTCTCATACAGAAACATATGCATGCATCAATAAGACTCAAGGGCGTATTCTGCGGGCTACCGGGGCTACCGGCGGTAGCCCAAGGAAATTACAAAAGAAAAAGTTTATAATATAACATAATGTAATAATTTTGTATTATTAGTTTTACCATAGTAATTAAAATTAAAGTAATTGTTAGATATATTTTGTGTAATAAAAGGGTCAGCGGTAGCCCAAACCCTTTAACCAGTATACGCCACTGATAAGACTATGTAACAGTGCTAACAGAAACTTTTTTATATGAAGCTTACCTTCTGAAGATATCATATGAAATGTAAACTCTAATTATTTTATTTAATCTCATCTTTAGGTTAACACATTATACCAGGATCACTTATCTTTTCTATGCATTGTTCTGCAGCATGTTATTCATATTTCTCCAAGTGGCGGCCTGAACACCTGCAGACTTCTAACACATGAGTACAGGCTGTTACAAAAGAAACATTACAGTGCTTCCATTCCTCAAATGAGGTACAGAAATTCTTATACATTCAGAAATTTAAAATAACTATTACAGTCTAGACATATGATCTGAAGACATTAATTGAAGCGTCGGCTGGAACAACGTTATAAGTTACATTTGGTAAAATGTGTACACGTACAACGTTGTTGTTATAGGGTAGCAAACTTTTGAGTGGACAAATTTCACGTATGCATTGATGGACAGTTCCAAGCCAAGGAGTATAGCAAGGTAACATGACATACAACATTATTACACGGAAACATGCCGAATGAAAATTTTGTAACTTAGAACGTTGTTCCAGCCGACGCTTCAATTAATAAATTTAAGCACAGAAACTTAATCATAAACAAAAGCTAAATAGAGATTTTGAATTCAATATTTTCTAACGTTAATAGAAAAAAAAAAAAGAGTTCAGACAAGTTTGGGGGTCAGTGCCCCTCCCCCCCATAACTCCTCCTATGGTACCAAAGAGACAATCCATAGGAAACAGAATTTTCTTGTGCAAGTAGTAATGTAATATCATACGTTTTGCACATTTATGGAAGAAGCTAGGCTCTAAATAAAATTATAATAAGACTTGTCAATTTTCTTAGTGGATTGAGCCAGAGACATACCAGTAGATTCTTTTTCTTGGAAGAACAAATTTTTAAAGATCTTGGCACTTACAGCCTTTTTTATGTCCAGTCTTCAAATATGTCTGATGTTACAGAATAAAATGATATTGCTCTGGTTAATACTGTTATTAAACACCTACATACTGAAACAATTTTCGTGCTGCCATCAGATCACAACCATGTTATCTCATTTATAGATTATTTTTCAGCCTCTTCAGCTATAGCAACCTTTCCAGATTACTAGTCAAAACAAAATGGGTCTCAATAATTCACAATATCAACTGGTACACAACTAATGAACAAATACATAGTGTTATGAATATGAAATTCCAGAAAAAATCAATCCTAGACCAAGTTAAAAAGTTCCACAAGCTAATTCCAGTAGCAGTAGGATGACCATAATCATCATATCATTATCATCTTACTAATAGGGTACAGTTCTAAAAAGAACTGTTCCAGTCTACAAAATTTCCCTTCCATCTCTTCACAGGGCGTCCTAGTGATCTTACTTCTGCTGGTCTGTATTCAAGAATACTCGAGGAATCCTTGTTCTAGGCATAGCCTACGGTACACTTGACATAACAGTGCCAATTATCTTGGTATCGGTGTATATAATGCTGTACTGATTCCTTTCCAAGTTCTTACAGGAAATCTTCATTTCTTTTGTGGTCACATTTGGTATAGCCAGCTGTTCAGCACATGAACTTCATTTCACTTGCAGTAATTCTATTTTTTCATCATTTTTTCTTAAAGTCCAACCTTCACGGCCATAACAAAGGACTGGTCTTGCTAGGGTTTTGTATAGATGACAATGGGTATGTTTTGGGACTAGGGAAAATTTCATTATACTGTTAATGATGTCCATGGCTTTATTAAATTTAAAATTGTTTTCAGGAGTACAGTATCTAAATCTCTTAAAAATGATAGTTTAAAGTCAAGATAATTGAATTCATTACCGTAACTCTTTCTAACATTTTATCATTAATACAAATTTTTACTTGGTACTGGTTCTTTGCCACAGAAAGCCATTATTTTAGTTTTGTCAGTGGAAATTTCCATGTAACATTTGTCAGTAATTAATTTTAAATTATAGACTGATCGTTGTAGTCATCTTTAGAACTAGCTAATAAGACCAAAATTCATCTGTGAAGATTAGTGTATCCGAACATAAATTTCGGTTGATAAATATATGTCACCTAAAGTCACGTAGTGTTCCATTCATATAAATGTTGAATAAAAGAGGTGAAAATGGACATTCTTGTCTAACTCCAAAAGAAATTTCAAGCCAATTAGATAATATATCAACAATTTTGACAGAAATCATTGTTTCTGTGTATAAGTTAAAAATATTTTGTTGTGAAATATGGTCACATGTCAATTTTTCTAACAGTTTGTTGCAGTTTACTTTATCAAAAGTTTTCTTGAAATCAATGAATGCAATATGTGTTTCGATATTAAATTCAAGATGTTTTTCTATCAAAAGTTTCATTGTGGCTATAATAATTATAGCAACAGGGATTACCATAATGGTTTTCCCCAACCATAAGGCGAATGCCAGGTAATCTATGGCGAATCCTCGGCCTCATGTTACCAAATACCATCTTGCTATCATCAAACCCACGTACACTAAGTAACCAAGTAGTTGATACAGTGTCGTTAAATAACTAACTAAAAACATAGAAAATTTAAAAAAAAGCTTCCTATCTAACAAATCACTCTTTTCCATGAATGAAGGCATGGTGTTATCCTTCGCTCACTCTATGGAGGCTGGCATTCCACAAGGTTCAGTGTTAAGGACTCTGCTCTAGAACATTCATACTTCAGACATTCCAACTACATCAGAAAAGTCTCTGACTCAGTACCCTATGTAGATGACAGTGTAATCCAGTGGCGGTTCCTCGGGGGAGGGAAGGGAGGAACGTCCTCCTCACATTTTTCTTCTTTTGAAAGTAAATACCAAATGAAATATATGCCTTGAATTTCGAGGAAGATTCGATAATTTTTAAGTTCACCTCTGTTGATCGAGTTTTAAACTACGTGCACTCATGTGCTGCTAGAAAACTGTGAGAAGGATGCGAGATTGTTTGTGTGGAGGAAAGTCAATCCATTCCTCCTTTACTGCAGTTAACACACATAGACAACAGCGCACTAGCGGCCAGAGAAAGAAGCAGAGTTTTAAAGCAAGTAAATGAACGGATAGGGAGGAGATCTTCCTCTGAATCAGCGCATGGGCGGGAAATAGAAACAGACTGGTCGTGCAGCAAGCTCGCTACTGCTGCCATCTAGCGATCTTGCATTCAACCAGACTATAACACGTCATCTAGGAGGAGACACAATAAAAACAGTTTTAACGCAAAGCTATGAAAGACACCATATAAACTTTTTTTTTAATTATATATCAAAATATATTCATTGCATTTTATATAAGCTATGTTCATGGTTTGAAACTTTCGAGGATATCTGAAAGTTGAAGTTGGATTTATATAAAACAAAGAGGAAGTAGTTCTAAGTTAGTATTGCAGATCTTTTTCTCTGAAATTCACTTCCATTCATTGTCTACTAGACAGGACAACAGCCAAGTTGTCAGTTTTGTTCAAATATATTTGAAATTGAAGGTACTGCAAACTACATTATTTTTAACATAAAAAAATTAATCGGCCACCGGCAGCTTTGAACAATAATGGTAGTATGACTTTACAAGAACTGACATTCTTCCAAAGCATTTGATACTGAACTTGTAAAATGTACATATGGCAACACAGACCATGTGGGTGGGTGCAGTTATCTCGCTTTCCTAACAGATTATTTCTCATTCCCATTTCCGTAAAACGGTTCCGGTTACGTGTTAGTAGCTGGTCTCTACCAACACGTGTGATGCTGTAGTGTGCGTGAAAAATGCTGCGAGGTTGTGAATTTCCTTGTAATTGTTAATTTGTGCAATTATTCAACAATGAATGGAAGTGAAAACATATTATATTTTCGACAATTTAGGAAACTCAGTTTACAAAAACAGATTATTGCTGTACAAAAGGGAAGATCAACCCTAACACTACCTGGTCTTACATGTATGCATGTAGGCTAATTTGTAGCATGTTTCTCTCAAGAAGGTGTCATTTTGCGCTGTTAACTTCTTTCCTCCTCTTAAGAAATATGCAGGAGCCGCCACTGGTATAATCTTTATAATTCACTGCAATTGAAGGGTTGATAGCAAAAACCGGACAAGTCCAAAAATTCAAATTTTGAGCATAGTACAGTTCTCTTCACTTCATTTCAAACGACATCTACTGACATAACAAGTTTCTACAAAAAAACCGGATTTGTGCCATCGAAATGAGTGTTTGAAAATGTAATGTTTCTGCAAAAAGCGGATTAGTCCAACATCTTTCTATCAAAAGACGGACAAGTCACAAACTTATCCGGTTCTTGTTAGAAAATATTATGAAGATAGCATTAGAGTTTTCTTCTTTTGTTTCATCGCCATATTAGCTGTTATTGTCGGTGTTATTGCTTAAATATTTCGCTTTACAAATGAATGATCATCAAAATGAACCGGAACCAAATATGCAATGGCCAAAGATGAGGAAGAGGAAAGAAAAGAAGGAAGACAAAATAAGAAATACTAAAGTTAAAGGTGAAGAACATATAAATCATGTTGGGGAACTGATTCCAAGAAGTGTGAAAACAGCTATAATAATATTAGTATTTTTTTTATTGAGCATGGTTTATAGTGTTCTCTCTTTCTCTCTCTCTCTGTTTTTCTTTTGTTGCCTGATGTTTTTTATAACTACCTTGGACCTTTTTGGATCTAATCCTCTATATGGCATAATTTTGACCTTAATCTGTAACTAGATGCCATTCTGTTAAACTATATTTTAAAGACATTTTTTCTAATTTATGTATGAACTATTGTAATTAATTAGTATTCTGGATTTGCTGTCAACATTTGACAATCAGAAAAAAAAATAACAAAAAAATATTATTTAATATCACAATTTGTGGGAGTATTATTATTTCCTTTTCTTTGTCATTCCATTCGGAGATAATTTTATTAAACTAGGCTTCGGACAATGGAGAATATCAGTAATTGATTAAATGGCGATCTTACTCGTGTTAATTATGTAAGCATGTGCGACTTACAGCTGTTTCGGTGCTACTTGACACCATCCTCAGAGCCTTCTGGATCTCGGCGCTATCTCAACTTCTCTGCCTGTTGTGTGTGTGCGTTCGTGTGATGAAGAGGTGTGTCAAATGGTGTGTGTGTTCTGAAATTGATCTGTGTGTTGAGAATTTGATTAGGATGTGTTTTAGTGTGTCTGTATATTTCATATTGTTCTAGTGTGTTGAGTTTTTAGTTTTTGAGTTGTATGTGTAGAATTTCCATGTCTGTATTTATGTTATTGTATGTGTGGTTAGCATTAGTTATGTGTTCGACATATGTAGATGTATTGTGTCCTCTGGTTATTGCTTTAATGTGTTCTTTGTATCGAGTTTGGAATGATCTGCCTGTCTGTCCAATGTAGAAACTGTCGCAACTATTGCATGTGAGTTTGTATATGCCTGTGTGGTTGTATTTATTTGTTTGTGTTGTTTGTGTGTTGAGATGTCTTTGTAGTGTGTTTTCTGTTCTGTATGCTATGTTGTATTTCTGTTTTCTGAATGAGGATGCGATCTTGTGTGTGTTTTTGTTTTCGTATGTTAGTGTGATGTATTTCTTGTGTTCTTGTGTTTGTGTTGTGTTTTGTGTGTTTTTGTGTTTGTTGAGTTTTTGTTTTGTGTTCCTTATGATGTTGTCTATTATGTTTGGGTTGTAACCATTTTCTTGTGCTATGTATTTGATTGTGTTCACTTCTTCATTGTAGTGTTGTTGGCTCATGGGTATGTTGAAAGATTCAACATGGAAGAATATCACTTCGAAACTAGTCAGCCAGGTAAATTCCTCATATTAACACAGTAAGGAAGCTACAAAGTTAATCAGTAATTTTATTAACATAAATGTTAAACAATATTGGTGATAGGGGACAACCATCTCTTATGTCTTTGATAGTATAGATATGCAGATTTTGGAAGTTTAAAATGCAATTTAATTTTTATTTAATTGTTTTCATATACCAATTCTTTATTTATTGCCAGCAAAAGTAATATTTTCCAACCTATTGTTAACTAAAGATAAATGTGAAAAATTTGAAATGAAATTGAAAGTAAATAATTGATTAAATGGCGATCTTACTCGTGTTAATTATGTAAGCATGTGTGGCTTACAGCTGTTTCGGTGTTACTTGACACCATCCTCAGAGACTACTAGATCTCAGCGTTATCTCTACATTGGACAGACAGGCAGATCATTCCAAACTCGATACAAAGAACACATAAAGCAATAACCAGAGGACACAATACATCTACATATGCCGAACACATAACTAATGCTAACCACACATACAATAACATAAATACAGACATGGAAATCCTACACATACAACCCAAAAACCAAAAACTCAACACACTAGACCAATATGAAATATGACACACTAAAACACACCCTAATCAAATTCTCAATACACAGATCAATTTCAGAACACACACACTATTTGACACAACTCTTCATCACACGAACGCACCCACACAACAGGCAGCGAAGTTGAGATAGCGCTGAGATCTAGTAGGCTCTGAGGATGGTGTCAATTAGCACCGAAACAGCTGTAAGCCACACATGCTTACATAATTAACACGAGTAAGATCGCCATTTAATCAATTATTTATATTCAAGTGTTAAAAGTAGTGAACGAAAGATTCAACATAAATTGAAAGATTTAGAACCATAGTGGGCCAAGCGCCATTTACTAGAACTGTAGAAAACAAGAGTTAAAATGAAGTTATTACCATAATTCAATGGAAACATAATATAGGAAGTAATATAAAGTACACACATTAAAACTAAATGATATATCAATCTTCATTAAACTATGGTATTCACTTAACTTTAACCCTTGCTTTCTCCGTTTTTAATAAATGGCGCTTGGCCCACTATGGCTCTGAACCCTTCAATTTTTGTTTTAGTTTCATACATTCTTAAGTATGAGCTTTAAGAAATTTCAGCAAGTGATAAAAACGAAATAATGAGGTCACGTGATAATAGTTTAAATGCCATTAATTGCATATTGATGTAGGTATATTTCACATATTTACACAGAACTAAATCAATTCATGCATGAGGATTGAATGTAGCCTCGAAATATGACGGGTCTGGCTCGCAACAATACATTTCCAGAACGTTATCAGTCTGAATACACTCGTCACTTCTGAATGCCAAAGCGATAGATGCATGTGTGACTATACAGTTCTCCTGGTCTCAGGATGCTGTCAGGAAACCGTCTCTGAAACAGATATCATTATCAGTTAATGAATCAATTGAGGTTCACATTGAATGCATCAAAACTGAAGACGCTGATATCTTTGTATGTATCACCTTAAAGTATTAAGCTAATAAAATTATTTCCATGACGGAACATTACGTAAGTTAAGATATAATTTATTTAAAGTATTCCAAATCAAAGTAAATGTGGAAAATATATTTAAAATATATTACAAAAATTAATACTTACTTTTACATGAATATAACTTAAAGTTAAGAAAAATTATATTTATTTTGTCATGAAATAATATATTGTGATGCAAGGGTGGGAAGCTTATTATAACAAAATCGAGGAAAAGTTACAAGAGATGAAACGAGGTAGAGAGGATGATGCAAATAACAACGAAACTAGTCAATCAGGAAACATAACACCAAAAATGTATAATGTTAAGACAGTGAAGTAGTTATTTACTTACTCAAATAACTTAACAGTACATCAGTGAAAAAATTGAAGTTGTGGGAAATTGCAATAAAAGTTTTAGTGTTATTTAAAAACTTTCAGCACCAGGAGTTTAATAATGGTGTCACGGAAACTAAAAGGCAATAAATGCGCATAAAATTTTATGTCATATATTTTTCACATGCCAAAGATTATTTTAAAGAAAAAAAAATGATTTTGAAACTTTACTGGTTTTCCATCATATTTAACCATCCTTTCCCTTTCAAAACCTTGTGCCCCAGAGGTTTAAAAATAGCGTGGCAGCAGCTGACAAGGTGTGTATATAATTTTATGTACTATATTTTTCACATATGAAAGATCATTAAGAAAAAATTGATTTTGAAAATTTAGTGGTTTTCCAACATATCTAACCATCCTTTCCCCTTCAAAACCCTGTGCACCAGAGCTTTTAAAACAGCATGACAGCAGCTGACAAGGTGTGTATATAATTTTATATAATATATTTTCCACATATGAAAGATCATTAAGAAAAAAATGATTTTGAAAATTTAGTGGTTTTCTAACATATCTAACCATCCTTTCCCCTTCAAAACCCTGTGCACCAGAGCTTTTAAAACAGCATGACAGCAGCTGACAAGGTGTGTATATAATTTTATGTACTATATTTTTCACATATGAAAGATCATTAAGAAAAAATTGATTTTGAAAATTTAGTGGTTTTCTAACATATCTAACCATCCTTTCCCCTTCAAAACCCTGTGCACCAGAGCTTTTAAAACAGCATGACAGCAGCTGACAAGGTGTGTATATAATTTTATGTACTATATTTTTCACATATGAAAGATCATTAAGAAAAAATTGATTTTGAAAATTTAGTGGTTTTCCAACATATCTAACCATCCTTTCCCCTTCAAAACCCTGTGCACCAGAGCTTTTAAAACAGCATGACAGCAGCTGACAAGGTGTGTATATAATTTTATGTACTATATTTTTCACATATGAAAGATCATTAAGAAAAAATTGATTTTGAAAATTTAGTGGTTTTCTAACATATCTAACCATCCTTTCCCCTTCAAAACCCTGTGCACCAGAGCTTTTAAAACAGCATGACAGCAGCTGACAAGGTGTGTATATAATTTTATGTACTATATTTTTCACATATGAAATATCATTAAGAAAAAATTGATTTTGAAAATTTAGTGGTTTTCTAACATATCTAACCATCCTTTCCCCTTCAAAACCCTGTGCACCAGAGCTTTTAAAACAGCATGACAGCAGCTGACAAGGTGTGTATATAATTTTATGTAATATATTTTCCACATATGAAAGATCATTAAGAAAAAATTGATTTTGAAAATTTAGTGGTTTTCCAACATATCTAACCATCCTTTCCCCTTCAAAACCCTGTGCACCAGAGCTTTTAAAAACAGCATGACAGCAGCTGACAAGGTGTGTATATAATTTTATGTAATATATTTTCCACATATGAAAGATCATTAAGAAAAAATTGATTTTGAAAATTTACTGGCTTTCCATCATATTTAACCATTCTTTCCCCTTCAAAACCCTGTGCACCAGAGTTTTAAAGATAGAGTTGCACCAGCTGAAAAGGGCATAAATGTGCCTACAATTTTATGTAATATTTTTTCACATATCAAAGATCATTTTAAAGACAATAAAATTAATTTTGAAAATTATATTTAACCATCCTTTCCCCTTCAAAACCCTGTGCACCAGAGTTTTAAAGATAGAGTTGCAGCAGCTGACAAGGACATAAATGTTCATACAATTTTATGTGATATATTTTTCACATATCAAAGATCATTTTAAAGACAAAAAAATTGATTTTGAAAATTTATTGGTTTCCCATCATATGAAAACTATCCTCTAGTCATAACATAGCCTATATTTATTATAACTAAGTTAAAACAAGAAAGCCAAGCCGATCAGAATGATGATAATGGGATGATATAACAATGGCAAAATGGTAAGTAAAACCGGAGCATCTGGGAAATTCCTCTATATTTAACGACAGTTTTAGACATTTATAGCCATTAAGTTTTAGTAGAAAAAGACGCATACGGGCATCTGCTCTGTGCTCTACATCTGGGAGTGGAGGAAGATGAAGTGAGGCAATGATGGAATGTAAGGACGTTCTAAATGAGGAGGAAAACAATGATGGATCATTCACAGGGTTGATTGGAAATTTTTTATTCTTGATTACATTCAAAGTTCATTTCCTTTTTTCCCCATACAAATACAGCAAAGAAAAATAACAATGTAACCTTGATTCCGAAGGATTTGACGTAAATGCGTATTCTATTAAAGTTATATTTTAGGCATAGTCACCCTTCGATATAGCAGACGTATTTATGTAACAAAATTCCAAATTATAGTTTTTTTATTATTTAACTATTAGATTTTGAACTGCAATTGTCAAAATAATCGTATTAAATAACTAGGGAATGGAGCAAGTTGAATGAATGAATGAATGAATGAATGAATGAATGAATGAATGAATGAATGAATGAATGAATGATGAACGAACGAATGAACGAACGAATGATGCATGAATGAACGAATGGATGAATGAATGAATGAATCAATCAATCAATGAGTGATGCATGAATGAATGAACAAATGAACGAACGAATAAATGAACGAATGATGAATGAATGGACGAATGAACAAATGATGCATGATTGAATGAATGAACGAATGAATGCTGCATGAATGAATGAACGAATGATGCATGAATGAACGAATGAACGAACAAATGATGAATGAATGGACGAATGAATTATGCATGTATGAACGAATGGATGAATGAATGAATAAATGAACGAATGAACGAACGAATGATGAACGAACGAACGAATGATGCATGAATGAACGAATGGATGAATGAACGAATAAATAGTGATGCATGAATGAATGAATGAACGAACGAATGAATGAATAATGAATGAATGGACGAATGAACGAATGATGCATGTATGAATGAATGAATGAATGAATGAATGAATTAATTAATTAATGATGCATGAATGAATGAATGAACAAATGAACGAACGAATGAATGAACGAATGATGAATGAATGGACGAATGAACGAATGATGCATGAATGAATGAATGAACGAACGAATGAATGGCGCATGAATGAATGAATTAATGAATGAACGAATGATGCATGAATGAATGAGTGAACGAACAAATAATGAATGAATGAACGAACGAATGATGCATGAATGTATGAACGAATGAAATAAAGGAGTAATGGAAGAACAAAGATTTAAAAAGTACACGAACACGCGTCTTTGCAAGTGAAATTGGGGCTGATAGCGTGGAATTCATTTAAAGGTGGAAGGCCCGTATCGTGTATTTACTGCACATAAAAGAACGCTGTCCCGAATAGCCAAACAAAAGACTGCAACCAATATTTTTTTCCGGCCATTTCTCACCCACGTTGAATTTCGTCGCTGAATAAAATCTAAAGTTGATGGAGTCGTTAAATAAAAACTACTTGATAGGGTAATAATGGAGTAATGGTGGAATACGAAGAACTGCGCAAAAAAAAAAAAAAAAAAAAACATTTTTCGTAGGTGGTGTACTCACGTGGTTGACGGCGTCAGGGTAGTTCTGCGTCTCCAGGCAGAAGGCTCCGTACTTCTTGTACTCCGTCCCGTCCTTCCCTATCACCTCGGCAGGGGGAAGTGGCACAGGGGGTGACGTCTCCTCGAGTGGTGCGTCGATCACCACTTCTTGAGTTATATCAGGCACCTCTTCGTCGGGAACTGTCTGTGCGAGTTCCCTTGAGGACCGAGCATCGGGATCGGGCAGGTTCCTGCTGGTGTACCACTGCAAACCGGGCTGATCGGAAAACACCTCCACTACTCTGCCCGACGGTGGATGGTACACCCTGTACGACGGGTTTGAGTAAATATGAGCTATATATATTCTGTTTTCCATACAGAGAGAAGCTTCCCGAAGAAATGTCAAACGGTCTGATCACCTCCACTTCGAGGCGGGACTACTGTACAGGGCGTTTCAGAACTAAGTTGACAAAAATAAATTCAACTAGGCAATATACGCAGTACGTAAATACAGAACTACAACACTAAAATACTTTCATATAAAAATATTATAAGTTTTCCTAATTTCTTCATATTTCTCATTGCTCTTAAAAATTAATTGCAATGAGCAACAATGTCGCCACGTTCCATTAAATATTTCTTATTGCTCTCGTTTCTGCTGTACTTTCCGTAATGAGGAACGTGGAATTTTAATTTTTAGTGTTTCGTATTTTGCGAGCTTCCGGAAAAATATCTTCTAAACTGGATGTAAAACCTTCTTTGTATAAAGCAGGTACCGACAGTCTTGAAGTTTTCTGATTAAAAGTGTCCAATGTTGTAACAGGAGAGTCGCGAGTGGAAAGTCCATAGTTTTCAGAGACATTTTTTTCACAAATGTTTAACACCCTCTTATTCGGTAACTATTCCGAGTAGGATCGTGATTTTTGTCCATATCATAGAAAATGTAATAAAGAATCATTTCTTCCTCTGGCTTATTTCAATATGTAAATTTAATTTAAAAACCACTGAACGATGCAACCAGATTACAAAGTTGTAGCCAGAGAGGGAGGTGGGAGGCAGTTTATGTAGGAAGACAGACCTGAGTTCGTTGACCCTTTACATCTGTATTAGGAAAATAAAGGGGACTGTGTTAGCGGCGATGTTGCCAGACTGCTGAACCTTCAACTTAATTTTCTAATTAACCGTGCATTTAATCACAAAACGTAATATACGTTTGTGCGAGATCGTGCGTATTTACTTGTTTTCCACACAGAACCAATACGCGGTAAGTGTGAAATACCACATTCAGTATTCCCAACGTAACACACATAATAATTTCCCTCTTCTTACCGCTTAAGCGCGACATTCATTTTACTGCTTTAGGCTTTTAACATATTATTTTTAGAGACGTTTAACATAGTAATAATTATAAATTGGTAACTTACCACTCCAATTTCACCTAAATTGCAATGTTAATTATTGTTTTTAAATATTTGCAAAAATTAAGTAAACTCTACAACACCATAAAAGTTACTGCATTTGTAATGCAAGTAACATTAAGGAAGCCGTGAAAAAATTAACGAGATTCCAGATGCCGATGTTATTACTGCAATATGTTATATAAATAATATTGTTAAAATATTAAAATGAAAAATAAATCATTACATAACCTTACCGTTTGTTTTAAGTTCGCATTTATAAACTGGGGAAAAAAAAAGACAGACTTATATCACGGCCTGCTGGAATATAGTAAACACAGAAAACATTTTATGGCAACAATGTTGAAGAAAGATATTTTGGTTTTCCGAAGTTGCCGTCATTAAACAGAAACCAACATGGAGATTTCATTGCAACTAATTAGAAATTCGTCTTTCAGGTATGTAATAAACGATCTTCGCACAAAATAATGTACGATACACGAGCGGTATGTTTGTTTTCATGTTCTCGGAAATTAAAAAAGTTCAACTACGTTTCGCTTTTTCAATCTTTTCCTCGACCATGACAACGTCAACATACCGCTCTATTACTATTCCTATTCATTTAAGTGTACCTTATCGTGCCTTTTAATCTGAAAAGTTATTTCACTTCCACTCTATATACTTACATTTTTGACACTTAATTCACTTTAAGTGCTTTTCCAGCACATGACTAACAAAAATTGATTATCTTCCATTCCCTGCATTGTTACATTCGCTCTGCAAATACATATGAACAGAACACACGACTTCCTTGATATTAGATTATAATGTAATGTTTTCTACCACCTATTAAATAGAAAGCCATTCCTAAGTACACCAACATCAACACACTCATCACAATATTCTCCATCTTGAATTAAAAGTAATTGAAAATGACGTGTTTAAAAACAGAATTTAACTAGGTTACAAGCAGACCTAGAATTAGAGAAGATAACAAAGAATGCCAGCGTGTTGTAAGAACATCCTGTCAAACAGCTATACAGTAGTAACACACCACCAACCCTGCTTGTTACTGATTGGTGAAGTTTGCCCTAACGTTTAAACCCAACGTCGGGAAATTTCACTCTGTATAAAAAACAAAGTAATAGTGTTTAATGTGTCCACGCCTTCGTAATCGTTCCATGCAACCAGCCTCTTTTCATACCTAGCGACGAATCGCACTCCATCTTCCTTGGTGCCATTTATGCACATCGTGTTGTCGTAACCTCCTCCTGGTACCTGATGTATGACGTCACCCAACTTTCGAGGTGTTCTTAAATCGTAAATAGTGCCTCCCACTTTTCTTAGCTCACCTGCAAAACAATTATGTCGCTTTATAAAATCGTAACGTTAAGGGTATTTCATTGTTGAGGTTTTAAATTGCATTAAAATGAAAGCCACACATTTACAGAACACTCATTTAACATAACTTATTATTTTCTCAAAGCAAATCGCTAGATGATGTCACTACAATTTAGCACACTGAGTACAATTATTAATCTACATATCATAAAAGCACATCATTATCTGGAGTCATAAACATCAACTAGGATTGATCCTTTATCCACGATCATGAAAATTGAAGCAGTGAGATCAATAACCATTCAAGTCCACTTTTGGTCATTCATTTTTTTGCAAATTTGAAATTAAATTTTGGATATTTCAACAAGTGTTACGACTTTAAAAGTTGGTATACTACTTTGTCTTGATCTCTAAAACAACCAGAAATATTACGTGCAAAAAATAATAATTAGGTAAGAAATAAAAAAAAAGTTTTTTGAAGCTTGTGTAAATGGACTTGAATGGTTGTTGGTCTCACCACCTCAATTATAATTCAATATAAAATCACAGAGGGGTCATATCACAGTTTAGTATATATAGTCAAGAAGCTCAATACGTAGGAAATATGCATCCATAGATAGTTGCTAACCACTAGGATCGCTACTATTGCCTTATCACAGACAATGCGAAATAGTACCGGCACAGTCTATTGTTCCTAGCACCCTCAACAACTCAAGCTTCGTGACTGTAATATAGTAGACTGTGGGTCATATTCTGAGTATAAAACATAATGAGGTTGAAAATAGCGAAGAAAATACAATAATAATAATAATAATAATAATAATAATAATAATAATAATAATAATAATAATAATAACTGTATTTAGTCTTACTGCAATACAGAGATAATTCTTCTTCGCATAACATGTTTATAATATAAATTTTACAGCGTAAAAGACAGTTAAATGTTAAAATTTCTACATAGAAATGATATTTCTTTGTGTCTATAGGCTTTGCATTGAAATCTGAAAATAATCATAGGGCTACAATACTGTCAGTTGAAAACGTATAAACTTTCTGCTATATGAAAAAGTACGGTCAGTTATTTTGCACCTATTATCTTTCTTCCTTTATTTCTTTTTTCCTTTCTTTTTCTCTCTCTCTCTTTCTTTCTTTCTTTCTTTCTTTCTTTCTTTCTTTCTTTCTTTCTTTCTTTCTTTCTTTCAATCTCATCAATCTCGTTCTGAAATTCCTTTCAAATGATATTTCTTTGAATACGAGAGTTTGTGAACAAAACAGACGAACTCGTATGTAGTAAACAATGACTCATTCGTAACCATGGTTATATAAATCTGTGTCTCTCGTTACTTACCCGTAGGAATGAGATCAGGAGTTACAACCAAAACCTTGTCTGCGTTTATACAGGCGTAGTGTTCGTATAGAGCCTTCGGGCCTGCACACTGTAAGCAAGCAAAGAGTGTTCAGCTGGTACGTATTTAGATTTATAAAATAGTTTTTAATTTCTTCCCTATATCCTCTCCCATTTAACTTCCTCGTTACACAAAGTATGATGGGAAACTTTGTAATATTGCAAAAGAATTTAAATTTTCAGCAATGTATCTGAAATAGAATAGAAATTTAGAATGTGAGAATGCAACCAAGAGAAAGAAACTTATTTCACTGAAACTTCTATATTCTCCCATTCCAAACACGGGACTGATATCTGGTTTGCGTTGCGTTATCATAACTTTACAAATATACACGCTACACATATTAAGTATTAATTATTCCGTAAGATACATATTTATTACTTACATATTATTTGTTTCGTGTAATTCTTTAAAAATTTTTGTGTCATGCTGATTTTCATTTATTTTTATTTACATAAAAATAATGCACAATGGGGTCAACACAAAAAATTTATCTTCGTACAACATACATGATATATTTACATTGGTTTGGAGTGATTTATTAAAGAATGTAGTCAAGACTAATTTAGAAACATGTTAAACGAATTATCCTTAAACCAAAATGTATGCCCCCTGGACCAAAAGGATCGTATTTTAATTATTTAAATACATTTATTTACATCCAGCGTTAAGCTGAAATCCAGCTTAACGCTTGAACATCAAATTTAAGAAATCGCCTATTATTACACTACGAGGAACCAAACACTTCATCACATAAAAATCGTTACTGTTAAGAATGTATTTAAATTCAATGAATTATGTAAAATATGGGATTTAGATTTCAATATTTCTTATATTGATTATAAACTTTCCTTTTCAAAACATTGAAGATAGTTGATTTAAAATAATATTGCTATTTTGTTATTGTTTAATTTTCGTCTTCACACTAACATCTTGTAAATGTATCTGTATTCTATATATTTGTTCATGTTTATTAACTTTTTATATTCATGATATAAGTGACTATAAATCTGTACTGTCTATTATAATTGGGGCATTGCCCTATTATAAATAAATAAATAAATAAATAAATAAATAAATAAATAAATAAATAAATAAATAAATAAATAAATAAATAAATAAATAAATAAATAAATAAATAAATAAATAAATAAATAAATAAATATTGTTTCCGATGCAGATCAAGGTAAATGTTTATAATACTTATTATTAGTCTTGTTTAGCAGATACCTAATTAATTTTTCGTTTACATGCCATTTGGACACGAAAGAAAATAAAACAGTTAAAAAACTAAAACAGAAATATCATTTAACAATTTAAACACTGACAGTTTCTGCACAGCGATAAAATAATCTGTGAAGCAATAATGCTAAAGAAAAATCACCGACCATAAACTGAAAAAAGTAATGAGCAAATCGGTGAGAAGTATTTTGAAGGACGTTTTAGGGCGCTTTGAATGTTTGTGTGAAGTGGTACTCAGTAGGGTGGCAGGAATTACATTCGTGTAGGTGCTAGAAGCTAGATCACCGCTAATTCAGTCCCTGGCTCTATGGCGCGACAAATCGCCTTGCTGTTGCGGCAACTTCTCCGACTTACTTGTTAAGCGGGTGGTAGCACGCAAAATTTGGCGCAAGATAGGAATTCTACGGTATTACCGTATTTACTCGCAGAATTCACGCCATTCCAAAATTCACGCACCTGAATTTTTATCATAATATTTTTAAAATTACATCCTGGAATATTTCACGCATTTCCCCGTAATATTTTATATTTTTTCTTTTTTTCAAGTACGTTCCATACTGAGAGAAATTTCCTTTAACATCTTTTAACGGCCGATTTAGCACTGCTACCTGCTACACTGAGGCACAATTGTATAAAACTCCCTGACTAAAGATCAATTTTGATTGAAGATCGAAAAGTAAACCGAGTTCAGACACTTCTTCTATTGTATAAAACTTTTCTGCGATCAAATTACCTTGGTTCAAATGCAATCTAAGTTCACGTGAAAAGGATTTGGCAACATCGCATAAACAGGTGAAATACGTGATGCGCGGACCATGTTATACAGGTTTGTTCAGTGCTGCCAATCTAGCGATTTTAACTCTTTTTCAACAACAATTTCTTTTAACTTTTATATTGCTTAAATAAGGCTTTAGTGACCTTTTTAGCACCCCATAGTGACCAAATTTAATCTTTCTTTGTTGATAATGAGAAATCTAGCGACTTTAGAAATACTTTTTGGCGACTTTCCGTACACTCTGTTGGAGACACTGGTTTTTTTGTGCAGTGTAAATAATGGCGGACAATAAGAAGAAGGTTGACTGTTCTCCAAGTTGTTATCATGCTATGATGTTTGATACTGCTAAACATAATAAACCTTTATAAAACGACAATTTTCGTTTAGTAATACAGTTAATTGAACATTTATGAATGTACCTATCATATCCATTAATAATTAATGGTTGTTATAAACATAATATAATTATAGGTTATGTTATTTGATACTGCTGAACACGATAGAGGCCCAATTGTATAAAACTCCCTGACTAAAGATCAACTTTGATCGAAGATCGAAAAGTAAACCGAGTTCAGACACTTCTTCTATTGTATAAAACTTTTCTGCGATCAAATTACCTTGGTTCAAATGCAATCTAAGTTCACGTGAAAAGGATTTGGCAACATCGCATAAACAGGTGAAATACGTGATGCGCGGACCATGTTATACAAGTTTGTTCAGTGTTGCCAATCTAGCGATTTTAACTCTTTTTCAACAACAATTTCTTTTAACTTTTATATTGCTTAAATAGGGATTTAGTGACCTTTTTAGCACCCCATAGTGACAAAATTTAATCTTTCTTTGTTGATAATGAGAAATCTAGCGGATTTACAACTACTTTTTCGCGACTTTCCGTATTACACTCTGTTGGAGACACTGGTTTTTTTTGCAATGTAAATAATGGCGGACAATAAGAAGAAGGTTGACTGTTCACCAAATTGTTATCATGTTATGGTGTTTGATACTGCTAAACATAATAAAGCTTTATAAAACGACAATTTTCGTTTAGTAATACAGTTAATTGAACATTTATGAATGTAGCTATCATATCCATTAATAATTAATGGTTGTTATAAACATAATATAATTATAGGTTATGTTATTTGATACTGCTGAACACGATAGAGCCTTATAAAATATAAGAATGTTTATGTATTAAGGCAAGAAATTGAAAGAAATATATAAATGTACGTAACATATTAATATTAATAATAATGGCTATTTTATTTGCACAATCTGTCACTCGTATATTTCAAACAGAAAAGAAATAACTGAACTTGGATCATCTAACTTAATCGGAGAAATTTCTTCAGTCAAAGTTGACTTTAGTTTGAGACAAATTAATCTCAGATTAGACTTTATACAACACAAAATTCCAAGTTCAGCTTAAACAAGGATCAATTTAACCTCTGATCTAAGATTAAATGGTTTATACACTCGGGCCTGAGGGTCTTAACCAGTGTTCGTGGAGAGGCTCCCGTCCGATTTTTGTGCTACTTTATGGCCGATATTCTCACGAAAAAATCCATTTTGCATTGTCCTCAACTGCACGACACAATACATCTCTGACTCCTGTAAGGAATTTTGGGAATTTTCTGTACCTGCGGATTATAGATCGCTGGTAGTGAGACGAGAAATATCGGCAAAAGTGTGTGTTGTAAAGTTAAATAGCATATGTTGAAATCCAGTGTAGGATATACATTTTTTTCCTTGTGAATTCTTGTATTATTCTGTAACTTTCCTCGCATAAATCACGCAAAATTACGTGAAGAAAGTGCGTGAATTACGCGACTAAATACGGTATATGTTTTCGTTTGTTTTATTTCAGTCCATAAGGAACTAATGGCTTATTTGCAGCCCACAATCTGAGGTATCAGAAGTATTGAAAGAAGTCAATTCAGTGTTACTACAGTATGAGCTGATGTTATAACTGAAACTGAAAGAAATTCCGCCATTGAAATTAGAAGGGTGAATAACAGATACATGCAAGGCTTTCGTTTCACAACTTCCTAGTCTAAATACGTCAATTTAGATACTTAGAGTTATATAAATTGTTCTCTGTCTCAATATTATAGTATTATTTGTGATATTTCATTTTAGCTTTTACCTCATTATAGCTTCCAGCTAACTAGTCTATTCATCTTGCAATTAATAAAAGTTTTAGAATTGCGAGCACTACTCATTCAGTCCTCAAATTTATTAAAATTATTACATCCACTGGCTTTTTACATTAATTATTATTTTATTCCATTTGTATTTTGTATTTTATCTCATCTTCTATTTATTTGTATTTCATTGAATTTCTCTGTATACATAAAAATAAATTAAATAAATAAATGGGGGAATAAGTGAATAAATAAATAATAAATACGTGGGCGAGTGAATATGTGAATGAGTGAATCAATCGATAAGTGAATAAATAAATAAATATGTGGGCGAGTGAATAAGTGAATGAGTGGATAAATAAATAAATAAATAAATAAATAAATATGCGAGTAAATGAGTCAATGAATGAATGAATGAATGAATGAATAAGTGAACAAATGAGTGAATGAATAAATTAATGAGTAAATAAATAAATATGAGTGAATAAATAATTAATTAAAAATATAATAAATAAGTGGGCTAGTGAATAAGTGAATGAATGAGTAAATGGATAAATGAATGAATAAGTAAATGAATAAATAGGTAAATAAATAAGTGGACGAGTCAATAGGTGAATGAATGAATAAATGAATAAATAAGTGAATAAGTGAATGAATGAATGAATGAATGAATGAATGAATGAATGAATGAATGAATGAATGAATAAGTGAGCGAGTGAATAAGTGAATGAGTGAAACAATGGATAAATAAGTAAATAAATAAATAAATGAGTGAATAAGTGAATGAGTGAATCAATGGATAAATGAATGAATACATAAGTAAATAAGTGGGCGAATGAATGAATGAATAAATGAATGAATGAATGAATGAATGAATGAATAAGTGAGCGAATGAATAAGTGAATGAGTGAAACAATGAATAAATAAGTAAATAAATAAATAAGTGAGTGAATAAGTGAATGAGTGAATCAATGGATAAATGAATGAATACATAAGTAAATAAGTGGGCGAGTGAATGAATGAATTAATTAATAAATGAATGAATGAATGAATGAATGAATGAATAAGTGAGCGAATGAATAAGTGAATGAGTGAAACAATGAATAAATAAGTAAATAAATAAATAAGTGAGTGAATAAGTGAATGAGTGAATCAATGGATAAATGAATGAATACATAAGTAAATAAGTGGGCGAGTGAATGAATGAATAAATGAATGAATGAATGAATGAATGAATGAATGAATGAATGAATGAATAAGTGAGCGAATGAACAAGTGAATGAGTGAAACAATGAATAAGTAAGTAAATAAATAAATAAGTGAGTGAATAAGTGAATGAGTGAATCAATGGATAAATGAATGAATAAGTAAATAAATAAGTGGGCGAGTGAGTAAGTGAATAAATGAATGAATGAGTGAGTGAGTGAGTGAGTGAATAAATGAATGAATGAGACAAAGAATGAATGGATAAATGAATAAACAGGATACAGATAATATGGACAAAGAGCTTTGGAGTTAATCAAATGATCTATGAGACAGAAGTTTATTATATTCGAAAGACAAATAAATATTGAATATGCGTAACAAAATAAATAAATAATTAAATAAATAAACGAATGAATGAATGAATGAATGAATGAATGTATGAATGAATGAATGAATGAATGAATGAATGACTGAATGAATGAATGGATAAACAAATAAATCAATCAATCAGTCAATTAATCATTCGATAAATAAATGAATGATTGAATAACATTGAAGTGAATTAATTTTATAATTAATTGTCTTTATGTATCTGTAAAAAGAAACAAAATTGTTCTTCCAGATAAATGTTTTCAATTCCGTAAGAAAGGAACACACAACAGAATTAATTCAATAGATGTAGAGTATAATGAAATAAATAACGGAGATGTTCGTAGTAACTCGGTTTTTTTTTTTTGTTGCTTATCTTACTACGTATTGGAGAATGCTCTCTGCATACCAGTTGTTAGTACTCACATGGCCCGCCAGGTTGAAGTACACGTGGTTGGACAGGTTGACAGGGGTCGGCCTGGAGCTCATGGCCCGCATCTCCAGCTTCAAGCTGTTGTCGTCCAACAGACTGTACGCCACTTGCGTCATCACGTCTCCAGGGTAACCCTCCTCCCCGTCCTTGCTCAGATACGTGAACACTACCCTTCCGTTGCTCACATATGATTGCCACACAACCTGCAGTTAATTAAATTAACCATACTTCCATCAGACTTGTCCTCCCCACGGATTTCCTGCACTCTCGTTATGAAATATGTAGTAAAACACTCCAGAAATACAGGGTGATTCATAATAACAGTGAAGTATTTTATTTGGGGATACAGAGAGAGAATCGCCAAACCCACTTCGTCTTACAGGTAGACATTTTCCAGAAGTTATTCCACGAACTCTGAAGAAGAACAACCAACCAGACAGGATTCCATATGTAGTATTGCGAGAGACTCAAAATACAAACAAATTCGACACAAGAGCAGATACTACTGTCCGGGATGCAATGTGCCACTGTGCGTAATACCCTGCTTTCGAGTCTATCACACGACAAGCAACATTTAACGCCTTGATAACAGCACTGGTATTGTACCTCATAAATTAATCCATAAAGAAAATATAAGTTGGTAAATAGTTCAGGAGAAAATCAAAGTGGGACAACTACCAGAGCTGGAATCAAGGTGCACGAGATAACTCGGGATAATAATTCAGGTATGAATGTATGTCTATTTTATAGTGATTTTTTAGGTATGTAAGAAAATTAGTGATGTACAGTGATTCTGTAATATTAAATGATCTCAATCTATACTAATAATAAATCTGTAGCCGAAATTTTTCTGGTAATTTTCGACTTTCCAAAAATAATTGGTCCTAACATATATAATTAACTACCCTGAAACCGAAAATCGCTTTTTTGAAATTTTTGCTTGTATGTCTGTCTGTCTGTCTATGTTTGTTACCTTTTCACGCGATAATGGCTGAACGGATTCCGATGAAAATTGGAATATAAATTAAGTTCGTTGTAACTTAGATTTTAGGCTATATGGAATTCGAAATACATTATTTAAAAGGGGGGTTATAAGGTGGCCTGAATTAAATAAATCGAAATATCTCGCTTATTATTGATTTTTGTGAAAAATGTTACATAACAAAAGTTCATTTAAAAATAATTTGCGATAAGTTTTATTCCTTGAACAATTTTGATAGGACTGATATTTAATGAGATAAATGAGTTTTAAAATTAAAATAACTGCCATCTAAGGCCGTGTAATGAATTAAAAAACAATGACTTCGTCTATAAGGGGCCTTGGACAGCAACAATCGAAAGCTGTGAAAGATAGCCTACAGAGAATGTTTCTGTGTTTGTATGAAGTAATATCGGAAGCTAAATTAACCGATTTGTATAATTAATTATTATTTCACCATTGGAAAGTGTAGTTTCTCTAGATGGACATAATGCTATAATGTTATTACAGTAACTTCTGATATAATATAATATAATATAATATAATATAATATAATATAATATAATATAATATAATATAATATAATATAATATAATATAATATAATATAATATAATGTAATATGTAATATTATATAATATAATTTAAGTTAATTGAAGGGTTCAGAACCATAGTGGGCCAAGCGCCAATTACTGAATAGGCCTACGTAGAAAACAAGGGTTAAAATTAAGTTATTACCATAATTCAATGGAAACCTATAACAAGTAAAATAAAATATACACATTAAATCTAAATGATGTCAATCTTCATTAAGCTATGGTTGCATGTAATAAAAATTAAGAAACATGTTAAAGGAATTGTCATTGCACCAAATGAGTGTCTCTGGACCAAAATGATCGAATTTTAATTATTTGGATGCAATTTAAATTAAGTAACATATTAAACGATATATCCTTCTATCAAACACGAATGTTCCCTGGATCAAATGTCCTATTTTAATTATGTAATTACTTTATATTTATTTCTAACGGGTGCAGCGGAGCGCACGGGTACGGCCAGTACAAAATTAAAAAAAAGATTATTCTTTTTTTTTTTTCATAAAATTGGTAAAATATATAGTAAGGGAAGAGGTTAAAGCGCAACGCTGCAAGCCGGAAGGTCGCGGTTTGATTCTCGATGGGATCATTGATTTTCTTCATTTATCCAATCCTTCCGTCCGCACTATGACCCTGGTATTTACTCAGTCCCTAACAGCCAGGGATGCTATGCTCTTAGTTTTAAGTTCAATAGACGGACCTGGTCGAAGCCCTTGATGCCCCCGTGCAGCTGGAAGTCTCCGGCGTTCTTGGTGAGCTCGAACTCTCGACTGCCGAGTCGGAACCGACCGTTGGCGACGCGGTTCGCAACCCGGCCGAGAATGGAGCCGAAATACGCGTGCTGGTTCCTGATGTAGCCTGGGGGTGAACCAACAAGAATCGTTCAGATTAAATTATTTTGTGGACAGAGTTTCTCTGGTTACTTTGAAAGAAATTATGGCAATTTTTTTTTCGTTGTTGATAACTCTATAGCATCTATTAGATGCTTTATGGTTGTGCTAACAGATGGAGTTACTGTCAACAATGTGACGCTGAAACGTTCAGGTTACTGCCCAGCGACAGTCTGATGTATTTTTATATTTGTGATGATTGGTTAATTAATATTAACCCGGCACACTCACAATCACACTCACATTCATACAAATTTCCAGACTCTAGACACCCAGGGAATTCTTCTTCTTCAAGAAAAATTCACCGAGAGCCGAGCCCGGGAATCGAACCCGGGACCTCCTGAACTGCTGACCAACAGACCACGGAGGCAGTCTAAAAATAGAGAATGGAGCGAGGCGGACCGAGTGGAGAACTACCAAGCATGACATTCATCTTACACTTCTGTTTCCATGGTACCACGAATAACATCAGAGTAAACCAATCTTTCTTTCTGTCCTTGTAGGTCAAAAGTTTACACTAGAAAAATTCTCAGCCTATTAATGTAAAAAGCCATTGCGTTAGAGGACTGACACTACTCCGCGGTCAAGCGGTGTTCGCCGCAAGGATGGCTCAGCTTATGCGCTAAGAGTAACGTAAATGCTGATAACTAGGGCTAGGATTTTGATGACCTATAAATCATTAAAAAATGTCCTAAAACAATGCATTTATGACCTAAAAATCTTTTAAAAATGCCCTTAAAAGTGCCCTAAAAATTGATCTTACATTCTAAAATTGGCTTAATAAGAAAAGGAGTTTTGTGCTACTTAATATTTAGACTAGTAATTAAATTAAATTCTAGTACCAACATTTAAGTTTATTTAATTTAACATATTTTTTTCTAAGTGGTACATTTAATTAATTATTTTACCTGATGTAGTTTCCATGTAGCCCATCACAAGGCCACTCTTATACGGAATTAGCAAGTATAGAGGGGTCTATATTGAAGGGATGGTTGGACTGATCCATTACATGGGTTGTACTACGTTAAAAGGGGAATATTTGTGTAAGAAAACAATTAAAATATTATACAAAATAATGGGTATTAGCTACCGGCGTAGCTCGGTCGGTTAAGGCGCTTGCCTGCCGATCCGAAGTTGCGCTAGGGCGCGGGTTCGATTCCCGCTTGGGCTGATTATCTGGTTGGGTTTTTTCCGAGATTTTTCTCAACCGTAAGGCAAATGTCAGGTAATCTATGGCGAATCCTCGGCCTCATCTCGCCAAATATCATATCATTATCACCAACTCCATCGACGCTAAATACCTCGTAGTTGGTACAACGTCGTTAAATAACCAAGTAAAAAATAAAGGGTATTAATGGACAAAATATGTAGACAAAATATCAAAGGAAATAAACATTATTTTATATTAATAATGGGGATTTGTGGCCAAAATTAAATGAAAATGCCTCAAAAATGTCCGAATAACACAAAAGATGCTCTTATGAGTTGAAAAAGGCAAAAAATGCAACAAAAAAAAACGCCCTATCAAATACGTCTTAAAACACTCAGTTTATCACATAACATATAAATGCTAAAGCGGCTATGTTTCTGGCTTACTAGAGAAAAGATGCAATTTCATCAAAATCCTAGCCAGCCCTACTGATAACCTATAGCATCGATGTGCGCTGCAGTCGCTTTCAAATTATAAATGGATATCTCTGTATAATTAATTTTTTAACACAACTTTTTCAGTCGACACTAAATGGACCGCCCCTTTTGTTGGTTTATTCTACATAATACAAAGAAGGGTACAAAAAATCATCTGATAAGAAGAGTGAATATGAAAAGGGGTGAAAGTGTCACCACACTTATTTCTTTCGTGAAATCGATTCAATTTTTAAAAATTATGTTTTATTTAACGACGCTCGCAACTGCCGAAGTTATAATATCAGCGTTGCTGGTGTGCCGGAATTTTGTCCCGCAGAAGTTCTTTTACATGCCAGTAAATCTACTGACATGAGCATATTGCATTTAAGCACACTTAAATGGCATCGACTTGGGCCGGGATCGAACCCGCAACCTCGGACACAGAAGTCCAGCACTCTACATAATGCGCCACCCAGGCTGACGAATCGATTAAATATACCGCTGGATACAACATGAGAACGGTTGGTAATGCCATTTCAGTCTGGACCTTTCACATTTTCCTATAATATTCACTTTTCGTTATTATTCATGAAGTTGAGCACTGTAGTTTTGATTTCAAGAAGATCCATTAATTTTTATGAAAAATTATTATGTTTCAGCATTCAAAAATAAATTTTTGGCCTTAGAAATGAATTATTGGAGACGATCAGCAGGCATTTCAAGAAGAGATAAAATTAGGATATGATCAGAGAGAAAATGCAAGTTAAGAATGATATTGTAGAGGATATTTTCACAAAACAACTAATATGGTATGGGCATATGATGCGAATGAATACGGAAAAAGACGAAAAATATTTCTACAAAATAACCTACTCCTGACTTTTCATTTAGGTAAAGTCAACACGTGTACGCGCTATGAAGGAGCATGGGGTGCATGGAGGTAGAGCTCCATGCTTTCATAGCTTCGGCACTAGAATGGGGTGGTGTGGTCGGATTCAAGCTCCGACAGTCTTTCACCACCGAAAGGGCCTGATATTCAATTTGATAGGACATTGAGTGAAGACAAGGGCAGTTCCTGGAAGTTTTGGCGACGAGAGAAGTCCTACCACCGCCCGGGATTGAACTCGGGACCTTCCAACGCGTAGTCAGTTGTTCTATCAACTGAGCTATCCTGCCGCCACTGTCTTTTAAAATTCAAAATATTGTTTTCTTTACACACTACGCGATTACTTGAGACTCTAAAGTAATTTTCTGCATCACATTTGCGCAGTGGCTTGCATTGCTAGCCTCCGTAATTTTATTCAGGAAGGAAGATAAGGGAACTGGCAGCGTGCAGGCCTCTCGTGACTAATTGATGGCGCTGTAATCTCACGCTCACACGGAGCATGCGCACTTCGTTCGGTCAAATACCGACACTAGAGGTCATGTAGGTTTCCTTATCAAAGGTCATCTGGAAATTTCACACGTAAACAATAAATAACAGAATATAACATACCATACTGAAGATGTCGGTGATAATATCAAAACAAGAATGTAATAATAATAATAATAATAATAATAATAATAATAATAATAATAATAATAATAATAATAATAATAATAATAATAATAATGGAAATGACACAAATAAACTATATGTTTAACAACAAGAGCATAATCTCGCTTTCATTAAATTTCATTTATCTGTAACCAGGCAACAATAGTTTAACAAAAAACATTATATCAAAAGTGACAAGAGATTCATAGGATCCTTGTAACGTACAATGTTTGTGCTCTTGGTTGAGTGTTGCTGTAACATTTAGATTTTCAACAAATTGATGCTTATTTACAAAGACGTTGAATACAATTGAGAGTGAAATAAATTTAATGTAATTTATGTGTTGTCTTCTTGGTTATTTTTTCTGGGCTAGTTTTTTGACCCACCGGTCAACGAACTGAGCGAGTTTCCAAGTGACATGCACAATAACGCAAACTTTTAGACAATGATTGGTGTTCTTTTGGAAGAAAACTAGCTTCAAATATGACAGAGGTCTGAAAAAATAATGTATATATGTATAAATCATATTATTTAAGCACAATTGATAGTACTAATGTACAAAAATTGTCAAATAAATAAATAAATAAAACTATATAAATCATACAAATGAACTGAGCGAGTTTTGGAACCACACTGTACAATTGTATACAATTTATTTGTACAAGTATTTATCTGTAATGATCGATTGCTAAGCAAAATGACGTCGGAATAGTGACTAACTCACTGCCGTTGCTAAGCAACTGACGTGAGAATAGTGTGACGTAATGTAACCGTAAATCATCCTACAACCGACGTCAGATATTGAAATTTTCGTAACACTTCAATCATGTGACACTCGATATTGTTAAGAGCATAACCTATATTTTCATAAACAGTATTACTGATTTCATTTTTGTTTTGTTACCGATAAGCTGCTATAATTTAATGTGTAACACTTTTATTAAGCCGCCAATGCTTATTTACTATAATAGTCATTTACATGAATAAGATTTTTACATGAACGTTTTCGATACCATTTTTTGTATCATCTTCAGATGCATTATAAATAAAATTAACAATTAACATTTGTAAATGATTGAAAACCTAGCCATTGGTGTGTGTGTTCTGTGAACTTCTTTTCGTGATTAAGTGTGTGATACATTTATGGATGTCGCTTGTCTACTAGTAATTAGTGCTAATAGTAATACTAAGCTTACTTAATATCAATCAATTTCTAAAATGCAATATAAAACTTATAGTATAACACCAATATAAAAACTTTTATAAAAGAACACTTGTTTGGTCGTTTTTGTTATTCTGTCTTTGAGTTCTGTTGTGTCTTGCCTTTTAATGGAGCGATATAACTGTTCCCTCTTTGTTTTTATATAAAACTTCATAATATTATATATAAATAACAAAAACAAAGAGGGAACAGTTATATCACTCCATTAAAAGGCAAGACACAACAGAACTCAAAGACAGAATAACAAAAACGACCAAACAAGTGTTCTTTTATAAAAGTTTTTATATTGGTGTTATACTATAAGTTTTATATTGCATTTTAGAAATTGATTGATATTAAGTAAGCTTAGTATTACTATTAGCACTAATTACTAGTAGACAAGCGACATCCATAAATGTATCACACACTTAATCACGAAAAGAAGTTCACAGAACACATACACCAATGGCTAGGTTTTCAATCATTTACAAATGTTAATTGTTAATTTTATTTATAATGCATCTGAAGATGATACAAAAAATGGTATCGAAAACGCTCATGTAAAAATCTTATTCATGTAAATGACTATTATAGTAGATAAGCATTGGCGGCTTAATAAAAGTGTTACACATAGGATTACTGATGTTTGGATTGCTATATATTAAGCAAGATTAAGAGGAAATTCTGTACCTAATAAATTAAATGCAATGAATAACAAGGTCAAATCTGGCAATTTTATATTCGAGACAAATTTCTATTATTATTATTATTATTATTATTATTTTTATAAGTGAATTTTTTTTATCATTTTCCCATATTTTATGAGAATTACAAAGCAGTAATAATTATAGTTCATAATCAGCGGCACTCTTTGGCTAATTAATATTCTGAAGCTAAAAATGCGTTGTTAATTCCATAGTTGCTTCATACAGACTTTCTTTATTTATTTTTTTTTTTTTTCAATTTTAAAGTACAAAATTAATTTTTTCTTACGCATTTATCACAATTGTTACAAATCGCGACATTCTTGTAAACTGTATAGTAGGATGCAAAACTGAGCTGTAAAGAGCCAAGTTGCTAGAAGTCGTGTGATTTGTAACAATTGTTGTAATAAGTGTGTAAGAATAATGCAGTTTTTAGTTAAAAATTAAAAAAAAATATGTACAAAGCAACTAAGGAATTAAGAACACATTTTCAGCTTCAGCGAATTAAAAAAAATATACTTCTGAATAGTTCATTCTCTATTTGTAACAGTCTTTTACCCTTAAAACTAAAGGAAGATGGTATTTTTTAACAACTTCAAATTAGTGCAACTCTGAAATTATTGAGAATGAAACACATATTTATATGGCAATTTTTGCTCAGAATTTCTTCAGAAACAAGCTTCTAAGTAGCGGTAATTCCTCGTGAATTATCCTGTGTAAGTTTTTATCTAAATAGTTTTAGAAGTTAGCTAATGGTTTTAAATTCTACTCCATTTTACGGCAAAAATACTGAGTTAGCTCTATGACAGCGTGTGTGCCTCCAGACTAGCCAACCCGGTTTCGATTCCTGGCGAGGTCGGAAATCTTTCTTATAAAATTTCTACTTCGCGATTAGGAGAGGTGGCGGTGCACAACTTCTAATCACTAGATTGTGCACCAATATGCCTGGGTTAAATCCCAAATCTCTCCGCAGTGCATATGAAGGGAAGGCTTATGTCACTGTTGATAGTGATCCGTCGGACGGGGATGTTAAGCCTGGCGGCTCCCTTGGTGCTATTCGACAAGAATAGGCTACGTGCCGGCACCGGGCTTCCTCTTCTCCCTTCCTCATTTTCATCATCAGTCTCACCCATTCCCTATACTACACTTACACGAACACTTACACATACACTCACCCTAGTACACGACGTAACTATCCAGATACACAACATGCATAGCGTGGCCCGCCGAAGTGGTGTGCAACTTAAAAGTGGGCCACAGTCCTGCCATCTATCTGCAGTAAGCGAAACCCGAATCACGCAAGTGAAGCGGGTAGGGATTGGATACATACATACACGCACGTACATACACATTTAAACCTACCTGTAACATTCATGGAAAGAAGTAAATTTGTTACGTTACAGACAATCCTAAGTGTTCAGAATGGGAAGACAATATTTATTACTGTTTGTGTTAGGGGAGAGTTAGGTAGTATCGGACATCGGGTAATATCGGACAGTGAGTTTCTTTCATCTACCACACGATGATAGTACCTGATTGACATGGTTACGTTTCTGTGATGTCGCATAGAGAAACGTAACCATGTCATTCAGGTACTACCATATGGTGGTAAATGAAAGAAACGCACTGTCCGATATTTTTTTAAGTTGCTTATTTAACGACGCTGTATCAACTACGAAGTTATTTAGCGTCGATGACATTGGTGATAGCGAGATGAGGCCGAGGATTCGCCGTAGATTACCTGGCATTCACATTACGGATGGGGAAAACCCCGGAAAAAACCCAACCAGCAAATCAGCCCAAGCGGGGCTCGAACCCGCGCCCGAGCGCAACTTCAGATCGGCAGGCAAGCGCCTTAACCGACTGAGCCACGCCGGTGGCTCTGTCCGATATTACCCGATGTCCGATAATACCCAACTCTCCCCTAACATTGAAGGTAAGAATTCTGGGACGAAAATGAATAGCGAACCAAAAATATGAGACAGAAAATTAAGTATAGGACGGAATCGACTATCCATGACCCGTATTGTCCCCAAAACTTCACCCCTGCCTATTTTTACCATTGCAAATGTTAGCTGCAGTGAGGAGGGGTGAAGAGTGTCGGTGGAATGATAGAGAAACGGGAGTACCCCGAGAAAACTATCTGAAAAGTCTATTTCCATCACAAATTCCATCACGACCTGGCCGGAGATCGAATCGGGGCCGCCTGGATGGAAAACTAGCGCGCTAGCACATGGTAAGACCTACCACAGACAAAGCATTTACCTTCGAGGTCGTCGAAGCCCAGCACCACATCGTGGATCCTGCCCTTGCTGTCAGGACACTTGACCGACGTGATGGTCGCGCCATAGCTGATGACCTGCACCTGCACGTTGTTCTTGTTGGTCAGCGTGAACCGTCGCACGATGTCCGCGATCTCTTTCTCTGGATTTTTAACGAAGCCGAAACCATCTTCGATTATCGTTGTGCCTTCTGGCATGCCTGCAGATTTTGATTAAAACTAAACGGGGACGAAGCTAAGAGACAACTGTGAAGCGACGTTGCTAGGCAATGGAGACACGCAGATTATTGCGTAACTAGAAGTGATAACTGCAAGAGAGCTGATAACTGCAACTAGTGTCTGTTGCCAAACAATTTCTATTACGTGCTAAAATTACTTAATACATAAACAAATCGTTAAAATATTAGTCTATATTTAAGCAGGGAGATGCACTATCACCTTACTTTTTAACTTCGCTCTAGAATATGCCAATAGGAAAGTTCAGGATAACAGGCAGGGTTTGGAATTGAACGGGTTACATCAGCTTCTTGTCTATGCGGATGACGTGAATATGTTGGGAGAAAATACACAAACGATTAGGGAAAACACGGAAATTTTACTTGAAGCAAGTAAAGCGATCGGTTTGGAAGTAAATCCCGAAAAGACAAAGTATATGATTATGTCTCGTGACCAGAATATTGTACGAAATGGAAATATAAAAATTGGAGATTTATCCTTCGAAGAGGTGGAAAAATTCAAATATCTTGGAGCAACAGTAACAAATATAAATGACACTCGGGAGGAAATTAAACACAGAATAAATATGGGAAATGCCTGTTATTATTCGGTTGTGAAGCTTTTGTCATCTAGTCTTCTGTCAAAAAATCTTAAAATTAGAATTTATAAAACAGTTATATTACCGGTTGTTCTGTATGGTTGTGAAACTTGGACTCTCACTTTGAGAGAGGAACAGAGATTAAGGGTGTTTGAGAATAAGGTTCTTAGGAAAATATTTGGGGCTAAGAGGGATGAAGTTACAGGAGAATGGAGAAAGTTACACAACACAGAGCTGCACGCATTGTATTCTTCACTTGACATAGTTAGGAACATTAAATCCAGACGTTTGAGATGGGCAGGGCATGTAGCACGTATGGGCGAATCCAGAAATGCATATAGAGTGTTAGTTGGGAGGCCGGAGGGCAAAAGACCTTTGGGGAGGCCGAGACGTAGATGGGAAGATAATATTAAATGGATTTGAGGGAGGTAGGATATGATTGTAGGGACTGGATTAATCTTGCTCAGGATAGGGACCAATGGCGGGCTTATGTGAGGGCGGTAATGAACCTTCGGGTTCCTTAAAAGCCAGTAAGTAAGTATATTACGTAATTAACAGTTTTGTACCGGGACATCACTTTATTTTTCCTTGCATTTTTATTGTACCTGCGTTTCTGAATGTATACTTGACTCCCATCCCTTTCACTAATTTCCTTGCTAACGTCGCCACACAAACTTACGGCCGCTGTTGCTAGCAGTGAAGTAAACAGTACAGAGTACAGTGTGTTTCAGAAATATGTTGCATCTTCTATAAAAGAAAGACCTTATATTATTGAAGTTTATTTTCACACAGGTATGGTGTGTAGCATAACTGAATTTATCTGTGTGGGCTGAGCAGAAGTGAAGGTTAGAGTTACCAAAAGTACGGTACCCTACAATATGGTGCGGTACTTAACAGGATTATTTAAATAAGTGTTTGTAGGTATGAAGGACAATGATGGAAACTGGAATTACAATATAACCGAATGTGAACAACAGTTTTTTTTACGCTTTCCTGATTATACCATTACGGAATATTTTCGTAGAAGCGTCATTAATCTGGTAGATAAATTTAGAGCAACAGGGTGTACAGAAAGGAAGAAAAGTGTAAGATGGCCAACAAAGGTGACAGAAGATGCTGTAGAAGATGCCAGAGAAAGGATGCAGCGAAGTCCTAATAAGTCGGTCAAGAAGCTAGCTGTAGAAATTGGGGTTTCTTACGGAAGTGCTCACAAAATTCTCAGAAATAAATTAGGTTAGTAATATGATGAATAAAGTAGACATTACGTAATGAATATAACCGCCTGAAGAGTTGAGTTTGTGGAAAAAAAAAAGTTATTACTCCACTATTTTTTGATAAAATACCGTAAAAGTAATGATCAAGTTGAAAATCGTAATACTGTATTTCCCTGTAACATAAATGGATACACTACTTTTCTTTCCTCCTATAGCTAGTAAAATGATTTGTTTACATATTGCACTAGTAACATCAAACTCCTGTAATGGAAGGGGGTAACAGTGTTTCCGAGTATAGCCAGGTTAATGTTAAAAATGTTGGTAAAAATAAAGTGATGTCCCTGTAGATATTTGATAGCCGTCCCAACCAGGGTTTAATAATCGGCCTCCTAATCAATTCTAAATGAATTTTTATATTTAATTCAATTTTTTCCTTAATAGAAACCCTAGTTAGGTAGGCTATCATTGAGAAATTTATTGGAAATGCAACAAACGATTTAGATTACAAGACAAATTACATTTTATAAAGAATATAAGTGATGATTAATTATGCAAATCGATGACTTCAGTGCAGTGAAGGATATCATGTCCAGGGTGCTGTCAGGAACTTTTAATTTCGGAAGACTTCTAAGGACTCCCGTGGGATTGTGCCTCTAGCCCCAATCATAATTCCTATAACGTCCCATGTCTTGATGTTATATTTGATCCCCAAATCGCTGCAGCATGGCAGATAAATTGCTAGTTTTTCTTTGCAGACTTCTCTAGGTTGTTCCTCTCTGTTCTCAAAACGGACTGTGGAATCGAGAATGAGTCCACAATTTTTTTTCGGTCTATAATAATGATATCTGCTCTTTTAGTTGAACTGTCAGCAGAAAGGCACCCAATTTCCTCGTACACCTCATACTTATCAGCCCGGCGAAGTTCATTGGCAATCATGGAGCGAATTTTATTATGACGTTCAATTCTCAGTAATTCTCCCTTCCGGCAAAAACCCAGTACATGGGCTAAGGTTTCTTGCTCATCGCATCTTCTGCAATGGGCAGCACCAAATCTTCTGCCTGGGAGAGTTCTGACTGAGATAATAGTCAATTCATATTGTCGTTGGGGTTTATGTTCTACTATTTCTTTTCTTTTAACTTACGTAGCCCGGGATTTGAAAACAAATCCTTTCCTGAATTTTTATTTCTTACATTTTTTTTATAATTTTCTAAAAATTAAAAGTCAAAATTTGGTTGCAACAATATCATGAACAATATTTTATACTTTTTCATTACAGAAACACAATATTATTTTATAAAAAAAAAATTGACAATTTTCTACTTAAAGTCAAAAACACAAAATGGCGATTCAACTCGAAATCTATCCTAACATGCGTATCATGTCAGTTTTGTTTGAGGGGAGGGGAATCAAGATTTTTTTTTAGAAAGACCTTATAGAGTTTATCGCGAAACGTATTTCCTCTTAAATTAACTGATTTTCATACCGTAAATTGGACCAAAGTTGACTGCTGTCGTTAACCAATAGCATCTACTTGACCATAAAACAAAATAAATGAATGAAATTTTAATTTTAGGAATTTATTAGGTGGATGCATAAGTTCGTAGCGTTTTTGTTCGTCATCACAACGCTGCGATGTTAGGAGATTGTTTATTGTTTAATCTTAGCATGTAGGCTTTCACGGCCGGTGTCTAGTTGAAACAGAGCTTCCGGGCTAAGATGCCATGGTCTACTGGTGCAGATGTTACCAGACGTTTCGTCTATTCCTGCGGCAGACATCTTCAGTGGTTAGGTATCCTAGGTCGAAGTATCGTGCTAGGGGTACCTGTAGCAACTGATAACCTGACTGGTTGCTTGTCCTTATTTATAGACCCAGGATGTTTTCTCGTGTAAATATATATTTTTTTATTTTTATAATTTATTTATTTATAATCAAATTTAAATACACATTTATTACAATTATTACAATCAAGAAAGTACAAAAATACATATTAAATATAATAGAAACAAAAATACATTAAAAAACTATTATATACATAAAACAAGAATGAACATGTCAAATATTTAAATAAAAACAGAAATTCAATTAAAGAATTTACCCCTGTATGAGCAAATGCTCGTGGTCAGGAGATCAAAATCACACTGTAGATAAGCAGAAAAAAGAAGAAGACAAAATAAATAATTACCTAACATACCGGTAAGCAATAAAATAGCACAGATTACAAAAACAAGAGCTTATATGATAAAAAGCAATCACAATTCAGGTGGTTACAAACAAATGGATTAAGTAATATTTCTAAAAAAAATTATTTAAGTACCGTAGATTCACGGTAAACTAAAGCATTTAAAATTTCAGTGGTAAAGAGATACATCTTTTAAGTACATCATATATTAACATTTAAAATTAAAACTTCACGAATTTACGAAAGCTTAGTAACTTTTAATCACATTTTATGGAAAATAACATAAATGCACTTACACTCTTTGCTTCTGATTGCCTCAATTGAAAACTTTCAATTTAAAATTCACCGTACTTATATTAGCTAAAACAGGCTACTGAGAAATTAATTTGTTGTAAAGTTTTAAGCCATAGTTGAAGCCATGTTTCATACCAGCAGTCCTTGAACTTTTGGATTCTGTGAAATGAAATATGTTTCTTCTCGTATTATAATTATGCCAATATGTATTGAAATTTTTCTTGTTCTTATAAAAGAAAGTTAATAATGTATATTTATACATATGCTCCAATTTCAAAACGTTAAAATCCAAATAAAGAAGTTTAGTAGGGTAATCAATAGACATTTTTACAGACAAATTTTTATTCATCTATACATCTTGATTACACAACTTTTAACACTGTATCGCTTCGGAATATGTATGATAAGACTTTCCTGTGTTAAACTTCAACGTATCTCGTTTACATGTTTCGTTGTTGGTCTTGGCGCCTCTTGTTCTGTTTCCTGTGAGGGTGCGTTCGTGTGGTATAGTGTAGAGTCAAAGAGTGTGTGTGTGTTTTGAAGTTGAGTTGTGTGTTGAGAATTTCGTTGGGGTGTGTTTTTGAGTGTCTGTATATTTCATATTGTTCTAGTGTTTTAGTTTCTGGCTTTTTGGTTGGATGTGTAGTATTTCCATGTCTGTGTTGATGTCTCTGTGGGTGTGGTTAGCATTTGTGATGTGTTCTGCATATGTGGAGGTGTTTTGTAATTTTGTTATGGCTGTGATGTGTTCTTTGTAACGTGTTTGAAACGATCTGCCTGTCTGTCCTATGTAGAAGTTGTTGCACGTGTTACATTTGAGTTTGTATACGCCTGTGTGGTTGTATTTGTTTGTTTGTGTGTTGAGATGTTTTTGTAGAGTGTTATTTGTTCTGTATGCGATGTTGTAATTTAATTTCTTGAATGATTTTATTATTCTCTTCTGTAGTAAATCCAGCGGATTTAGAAACACTACCCCAAACGACAATGCCATATTAGTTGTTTGCTCACCGCTTCATCTATGCCATCTGACAAGCAGAAGAAAAAAAGTGAAAAATATGCAGTAAAATGTGGCACTTAAACAGAAGTGTTTCATGTGATTACCATCTGCTGAACAAGTTACGAGAAATAGTAATTGATGATTATAAGAACTACCAAAGAATGACGAAGATGCATTTAATCTGTTACTGGCTAAAGTTGTGCCTTATATTGGAAAGAAAGAAACAGCATGAGAGAACCAACATCACCAAACTAAGACTCATTGCTACACTCAGGTACCTAGCAATTGGTAGAACCTTTGAAGACATGAAATTTTCAATGAGAAAATCCCCTCAACCAACAGGGAGGAAGGGATTGAATAACTCTGTGGCAAGGAGGAAAAAGGTCTTAAGTCAATTTTTTGTGAAAATGAGATTTTTATAATTCTGAAAGTGGAAACAATTCTCTACAATCTGCTAAAACGGCTAAAGTCAAATAAGACTCCTGACTGGATTTATAGAGTGTTACCAAATGTCGTAAGAATATTTAATACTTTATTCCTTACAAACCATCACACGTTTACTTTCCATGCTTCCCTATTAAAAAGGTCTAACTTGTATTTTAGCCATTTTATCACATACTGATGCCCTTTCCTTTTAAAACTTTAAGCACCAGGTAAACAGTCCTATATTGTTTAAGACCCATTTTGCATTCCTAATAATTTACATTTCCCATTTATTTTGACATGAAAGAGGTCTTATGTTTACATAGTCCCTTCTACTCAGTTTGGCTTCTAATCTTAAAAGGGCTTAAGTGCGGCTATTTTTGGAAATAATCAAGAAAATTGTTAAATGAGCAACATTACCTATTTTAGAAGAAATATAAACAAATATCAAGAAAAAAGTCTTAGTTAAAAAAAACTCTATAATTGACACAAATTTCAATCTTTCTACTGCTCTCCTGAAAAATACAAAATTTTTACTTAAGATCTTTTTCCTCCCAGCCACTGAACTATATTCAGGTAAGCATACATTTATTTTAAATCAGAAAACATATTTCCGTATTTAGCTGTATAAAAAACAAACTTAAAAAATAAACATGAAAACATGAAGGAAAAAAAATTGAAATCTGTTACAACATGAAAAGTAATACAATCAAGTTAAGTTATTCGAGTGGTTCATCATAAAAAAACGTTTCCAACAAATTTCTAGCAGATAGATTTCGAGATTGGAGTCTTCAGAAATGTCAGAAGACACTGAGTACCCTAATCATTTCATTCATGGGTTGAGGGCGGATTCGACGAATGAGCTGAGTTGGCCACATAGCTCCACCTGGTCAACACGCCCATTTGTGCATCCACCAATGCTTCAGTTATCACCCTATCGGCAAAAATAAGCTGGTCCTTTGTCAATTTCTTCAATTTAGCCGCATATCCTTTCGCCATTATCAAAAATTCGTCATCTTCTTTCTCCAGATAACTCGTAGCTGCACGAAGGAAATCTTGTGCTGAGGTTGGGTTAGGAATTATCTTTCTTTTTTTCCTGTATGTAGGAAGCAAAGAGTTGGTGTGGATAGCACTAACCTGAAAATAAAGAAAATGACGGGCCTAATATTTCGTCGAAAAAACAATTACAAATAATAATATAAAGATAAATAAAATATTATATTTTTTTAATTACCTATATTTGTTAAGACATTTCTGTAAACAAATAAATACCGGTAAATCTTAAAGATTCCTTTAATTTCCATTACATCATTATTCATTTCAGATTCCACATGACGAAGGACAATGGGAACAGATAGCTGAGCATTTTGACATGAAATGGCAATTTCCACATTGTCTAGGTGCCGTAGATGGCAAGCACGTCCAAATAAAAAAAAACCTCAAGGATCTGGGTCATGGTATTACAACTACAAGAAGATGTTTAGCCTTATCTTACTGACAGTTGTTGATGCGAATTATGAAATTCTGCTAGCTGATATTGGCACGAATGGAAGGATTTCTGATGGCAGCAAGATTAGAAACACTATATTTTATGGTCTTCTTGACAAGAATGTGCTCAACATATCAGCTTCCTCACAATTTTCATATAGTTATACGTGGAAACAGATTTTTATGTGCTAAAAACTTGAAAATATTTATTTTTTTATATAGTAAAATTATGTAAAATATGTATAAAATTGAAAACATGAATAAAAATTGTAAAAATATTTTGTTTCAATATTACAAAATTTTAAGCATTATAAAAAAGAAATCACTCACCAATCATGTTGAGACAGTGGTGGATTCAAATAACTGACTCTTGCAGTGAAGAATAGAGACTTTCTTCAAGTTTTCCAGCACAAACTGATGTTAGTTGTCTCCAAACAATGCACAATACTGGGAGAAGGACTGTTCAATGTCGCAAGAAGTTAATTTTGCATATTTCATCAAAGGAATGTCACTAACTCTCAATTCCATCAACGTCTCCTTGCCATTCCAAAACTTTGGCTGCTTTACACATAGTGCGAAATCCATAATTATTTTCAAACACACTTTTAAATTTCTGTATAATAGATTCTACTTTACGACATTTGAGCAAATGAATTTTTTCTCAACGCCATGAACCTCAATCAACAAGTTGGTTGACATTTCTATGTGAAACTTTCATTCTCACCGTATTTTACATTGTAAAAATGACAGATATACTTTCAATTGTTGGAGTCACCTATATAACGTAAGCTAATCTATCCTATTTTAACATAATTGCTACATGCTGTAAGTTCATATTTATCTGTAGGATAGTACCGGTATTTGGAATATGTATGGTAAGACTTTCCTGTGTTAAATTTCAACGTACCTCGTTTACACGTTTCGACCTATTTATGGGTCATCTTCAAAACTGGTCGTTGTTGGTCTTGGCGCTACTTGTTCTGTTTCCTGTGAGGGTGTGTTCCTGTGGTATAGTGTAGAGTCAAAGAGTGTGTGTATTTTGAAGTTGAGTTGCGTGTTAAGAATTTCGTTGGGGTGTGTTTTTGTGTGTCTGTATATTTCATATTGTTCTAGTGTGTTTAGTTTCTGGCTTTTTGGTTGGATGTGTAGTATTTCCATGTCTGTGTTGATGTCTCTGTGGGTGTGGTTAGCATTTGTGACGTGTGCTGCATATTTGGAGCTGTTTTGTAATTTTGTTATGGCTGTGATGTGTTCTTTGTAACATGTTTGAAACGATCTGTCTGTCTGTCCTATGTAGAAGTTGTTGCAGATCGTTACCATACATATTCCGAAGTGATACAGTGTTAAAAGTTGTGTAATCAAGATGGATAGTATTTGGCTGATTTGTGTATTGATGAATACTTACTGAGCGGTGAGGATCGTCGTCCTCGTCCCCTTCATCCAACGTCGACACACTCGGTTCAGGCATTTCTTGATCGACCAGGAACAACAATTCGTTGAAATACCAAAGAACAGGGATGTAAACATCATCACCCGAAGCCCCCGATTTTTTGGAGTCATTAACTTTTTTGAGCTCCTTCCGGAACGCTGAGCGAAGGTTGTTAATTTTTTTCACTACAGTTTCGCGTGAGGCATCAGGCTCAATCACTTTTAACTTCTCGATTAAGGAGTCATATGCGGCTGCCTTTTTTCTTCGGTTACTGTAGTGTGGATGTTCTAAATTCCAAAGTTCAGGTAACGATCGGTATGTTTCAATAAAAGCAAGTATTGCTTCTTTCTTGGTAGTAGTTGTAGTCATGGTCACGGCGAAACGACTGAGGAAACGTACAGGTTAACTGTGTGAACTGCACAGTTTATCGACGCAAACGTGGCTGGCGCTGTAAGTCTGGCAACATAGACCCGCCCAACAACAGAGCAATATATATTTATCCATGGCACAGAGCTCGGTTCGTATTGTACAACGAGCTCGTTGGTATTGTATCGATGTGTTTGTCGCTAGCAGCGAATTCTATACTAGTATAGAGCTCACTGTTTAAAATTAAAACATGTAAACTATATAGCATAGCATAGGTCTGAGGCCTACGTTATTACCGGTACGGACTGCACAGTTTATGCAGTTATGACGTCACATATGATAAACTGCACAGTTTAACTGAGCGTGTATGGGGGCCCTTTACAATATTTACACCACAGTAGACTGTGATTACACCACACCATAATCAAATTATACTCATTTTTACTGGTGAAACCGTAGATGGTTCTCCAAGATTATTTATTTACATCATCATTTTGATTTACACTACAACGTTGCTTTTAAATTCTATGTAAAAATTAGAAAACCTAATCAGTACGATCACGGCCCGAAATCGCTCAGGCAATATTGTAGGTGCGCGCGCAATCAACATCCACTCGTCAGCTGATCTTTCAAATCTGCGCGCGCAAGGGCGCAAGTAGGACATTCTGTCGTCTGTTGCCGAGGTGAATGCTCGAGTGATTAATGAGAACAGTCTTGATGTTTATGGAAGTGGTTAGACAATGGGAGGTTTTAAAGGGCTTATGTGATCGTACGAAGGTCACATTCTCCCCCCCCCCCTTGGCAAATGAAAATGTACATTTTCATTGTTATATAATGAAAGCATAATATTTGAGGTTAAATCCGTCCTCAACATTGATTTACCTGTTACCTAACCTTGCCTTACGTAAGTAGTGTCTGTTCACCGAAAGACAGAAACCCTCACATATACAATGAAACGGATATTGGAAATGTATAAACCTCCTATTTTGGCTGCGTTTGGCAATCCATTGTTAGACATGTGTACTAAAATTAGTGACTTTGATATTTTGAAAAAATATGGATTAGTAGAAAATGGTCAAAAAGAAGTTGCAGATGGTGATCTGGAAATCTTCAGAGAAGTTCGTAAAAGGTATGAAGTGTAAGCCGATTTTACTTGCTAGTTTGGGCCAATTGTGTTTTTTTTATTTTTGGGCATTCCTGTATTTTATATACGGATATTACAAATCATAAGTGTAACACTATATTGGAGTCCACAAAACCATTTATTTTATTATACAAAAATGATTATGAAGATAGTGCAACAGTTACATATTCATGTACAAGCTTTGTTTGTCATTTAGCCATTTACTATTTGATAAAAAAAAACAGCATGCATGCCTGTAACTTTTTTTATCATTGCTGGATTTTACCGAATGTAAGTGTAAATGCATGAAACATATTGTTAGGCAATTAGACAGTATTATTTACTCGTTACGCTTTAATTGATGCTTGCATATAAATTTGTCTTGTAAGTTCTTGATATTCCCAGGTCTGCTAAAAATTTCAGAAGCACCATTACAGTCTACATTTTACCCTGCAGATTAAGCCTCAAATTCAGGTGATTGAGACAATTTCTGGTAAACAAAAACTGTGTTAGAGCAGATTTTCTGGGGGCAGTCCTGTTTTCTCTCACACAATTACATAAATTTGACACCATTCATTGTAATTCATAAAAAAAAAATAGATACATACTGGTAGCTAAAGTCTTCCTGCCCTTGTGATGTGCTCATGAGTCTGGTGATCTACGACAGGAGCAGCCATGAGAAATTCTTATACTGGAGTTGAATATGAAAACAACAAATATTGGTACTAAAATATTTACTTAAACATGCATATTTTCTGTGCTTTTAGTTTCGATGTGGAGTACCACCCTGGGGGCGCTGCTCAAAATACGCTGAGGATATTTCAGTGGTTGATCCAGTGTCCGTTTTATTCAGTCTATTTCGGAGGAATAGGAAATGATGGAGAAGGGAAATTGCTTGAGAAACTTGTGAAGGCCTCTGGAGTCGAGACAAGGTATTCTAAACATGTAAGAGATTTATGTTGTGTTATGAATAGGGCCTGGATATATATGCACTGAAAATACCTAAAATATGCATGCAAATATGCACTGAAAATGTTGAAAATATGCACTAAAAACAAAACAGTATGCACTGACCAAATCTTGCAACTGTACTGTGGTTGGTTTTTTCCAACACTTTACATGAAAGTAAATTTGGTTTGCTGGGTACTTTTGGACATAAATTACCCACTATGTATCTGCCACACGAATCTGTTGATTCATCAACCAAAATCCATGCGCAGTTCCCTCGTATGTCAGATCGTTGGATTCATCCCGTGTCCTCTCATTGAGACAATATTTTTTAAGAAATGATCGTAGATGTGGATTATTTAATTTATGCAGCGGAATGTTCTGCATACAAAAGCTTTACAAAGGTCAGCGGAAAATGTACTAACTTCAGACTGTGATTTCGCCTGAGTTAAAAGTACCTGTTGCGTGTTCTTACCCTTTTGTTTTGACCAGAGATGTTCAGTTGTTTTCGAATGCTGTTCTAGTTAAAACTTTTTCTCGCATTTCATGGTATTCTTGACAATACACTACATTGCCGTCACTTGAATAGTCACTATTGCCTGAAATCCACTGTTTAATTAAAAAGGATTTAGTGGACTTATCTTTAGGCATTTTTAGTTTAATCTGACAGAACACCGCATAAACTATTAGTAGATGAAAAACAAGTCAACAGATGAACACCTGCGGTCCTGTCGACACAAACTTTGAGAGGATACTGCATTGAGAAAGGAAGTATGATCCTGTTAACATTTCACTTGAAATAGTAAGGTTATTGTGATGCCAAGGGATGTCCAACATATAAATTCATTACTATAGTCGCGATGCTGTTATTCCCGGCGTGACTCCTCCTCTTTGCTTACGTCTTAGGAAGTGAAGGCTCTATAAAGTCTAGGTAGGTAGTATCGTTCGCCATTTTTGTTCTTTCGTTGCCGAGCTACCATACGAGGAATCTATTTGCCACACCGTTAAACATTATCATGTCGTAGCTCCTATGATGATAATCAAACGCACTGTAATTCAGCAAATAATTGAGTGGCAAATAACGTCTTCGTGTGCTTTCTGCGAACGCCAACGAAAGAGCCAAAATGGCGGGCGATTATATTAAGTATTTATCGAGCCTTAAGAAATGAATAATGTCTTCATAAGTGAATCACAAGACGCACTCGTTTATAAATGTAGCTGACCTGCAACGCGATTGATTGCCGGAAATTTAGAGTGACGGGACTATAGATTTACAGTTCGTTCAGAAATTTCAGATAATTGATAATACATAAACTAAATAAATGCTGAAACATGCACTAACCCTCAAAATAAGCATTTGCATTTTCGAAAAATCCGGGCCCTAGTTATGAATAAGACTCTGACCGTGTACTTTAGATGGAATCACAGTTATTCCCAAGACACAGTCACTGTCTTTTCTCTAACACTGTTCTATACTCAGTGAGCCCTCTTATCCTAGTCTCGTTCCTTCTGGTTAGATTAGATAAAGAAGGGAGAGTGACCTTTTCTTGAAAATTAACCAAAATCACTACTCATTTCCCCATCATGACCTTATTATCTCTGCACTCTTAAAGTAACATGATCTCTTGACACATAATACAGTCTTATCTGACCAGCCATTATCAACTAATTAGATTGAAAGAGAAAAAAAAATTTCAGCATTAAACTTATAGATATTATTTTATGATAAAAGAAAATGCAAGATTTCGGTGTTATTTCGTGTTATACCATCTACTTTCTTATTTATCATCATCGTCTTATGTATCTGAATTTATTCCAAATAGTCACATAAATTAACAAAAGGATACCAGTATACTAGTCAAAATGATATTGTAAGAAAATATATATTTTCATTTTATCACTAAATTTACACATCTGAATATAAAAAAACATTCTTTCCTATATCAGGGACAGATCAGCACACAGAATATGCCTGCATGATATCCTTTCTCTCTTCATTTTATGTAAGAAAAATAATTTAAAAAATATTCGTTAAGAGCTGATTTTGAGTAAACCATCATTTTATAAAATAAAGACCCATTACTTCTTTCATTAAAATTACTTCATTCATATGCATCATTCCCAAATAAATTGACGCATAGATGCTGAATATGAACAAGACCTGTCTGATAGAGCCTAGGAGAAATTTATATAGCATGCCAAAAACAGTTTTTTTTCAGTATCAAGAATGCAAAAAACGTAAATTTTTGTTTTCTTTACAGTACTTGTTCTTCACATAAAGAAAAAGTAAAAACTGAAACGTGACATATTTCACTGCATTACCCCTCCCTGATGTAATTATATACAAAACAATTTGATTATTTTCTGGCAATATTCTTCTTTACTCATTACGAAATTTTACGAATATGAGCAGTGATAAAAATTTGTATAATTCTACTAACATGGACTTTATTTTATGCACTGACATTAACGTAAAATATACTATTTAATCGTAAGTTTGTTAGCACGCGGCCCTGTTTCAAATCCTGGTTGGTACAAGTTACCTGATTTAGGTTTCTCTGGGGTTTTCCCTCAATCCATTAAGAACAAATGCTGGGTAACTTTCGGTGCCAGAGCTACCGGCGTGGCTCAGTCGGTTAAGGCACTTGTCTGCCGGTCTGAAGTTGCGCTCGGGCGCAGGTTCGATCCCCGCTTGGGCTGATTACCTGGTTGGGCTTTTTCCGAGGTTTTTCCCAACTGTAAGGTGAATGCCAGGTAATCTATGGCGAATCCTCGGCCTCATCTCGCCAAATACCATCTCTCTATCACCAATCTCATCGACGCTAAATAACCTAGTAGTTGATACAGCGTCGTTAAATAATCAACTAGAACAAAAAATCAGTGCCAGACCCATTTCACTGGCATTACCACCTTCATCTCACCCAGACCTAGATAATCATAGCTGTTAATAAAGCATCATAAAATAACCCAATTACAAAAAATCGTAAATATTTCACGAAAATAATCGCAGGTCTACATTAAACATTTTATTTGAATAGATCTCTCATATTTTCTTAAAATTGAAAAGATTGAACTTAAATTTTCTTACTGAGATTATAATATACAGCAGCCTGGGGCATAAGGGAGAAGGGCCTATGTCCTTTTCGCTTACACTGCTTTAGAAACAAACACACAGTAAGGCTACTGTGCATCAGTAGTGGAGTTTAGGTGACCAGTGAGAGTCGAAAGTTATGATACCGGCCTTACACAATCCACCACTTAGCAATGCTTGCATTCCTGTTTACTCGTATCAGTCCGAAACATGTGTCTGCCGAGGAAGGTGGAATGAGGAGTTAAGAGGTAATCTGCAGTGACTCAATTAGCGCCCAGGCCTGATACTATTTTTGTTTTGTCTGTAATAGGCCTAACACTAATATATTTGAATAAAACAAGTAACTTATTATATCTATGATTTAATATTTCGCACTTTGAATATTTCGGAACTGTGATTAGAAGTGCCGAAAATTTATTTCTAGAAGCATAAATTATATACTTACTTACTTACTTACTGGCTTTTAAGGAACCCCGAGGTTCATTGCCACCCTCACATAAGCCCGCCATCGGTCCCTATCCTGAGCAAGATTAATCCATTCTCTATCATCATATCCCACCTCCCTCAAATACATTTTAATATTATTTTCCCATCTACGTCTCGGCCTCCCTAAAGGTCTTTTTCCCTCCGGCCTCCCTAAAGGTCTTTTTCCCTCCGGCCTCCCAACTAACACTCTATATGCATTTCTGGATTCGCCCATACGTGCTACATGCCCTGCCCATCTCAAACGTCTTGATTTAATGGTCCTAATTATGTCAAGTGAAGAATACAATGCGTGCAGTTCTGTGTTGTGCAACTTTCTCCATCCTGTAACTTCATCCCTCTTAGCCCCAAATATTTTCCTAAGCACCTTATTCTCAAACACCCTTAACCTATGTTCCTCTCTCAAAGTGAGAGTCCAAGTTTCACAACCATACAGAACAACCGGTAATATAACTGTTTTATAAATTCTAACTTTCAGATTTTTTGACAGTAGACTAGATGATAAAAGCTTCTCAACCGAATAATAACAGGCATTTCCCATATTTATTCTGTGTTTAATTTCCTCCCGAGTATCATTTATATTTGTTACTGTTGCTCCAAGATATTTGAACTTCTCCACCTCTTCAAAAGATAAATTTCGAATTTTTATATTTCCATTTCGTACAATATTCCCGTCACGAGTCATAATCATATACTTTGTCTTTTCAAGATTTACTTCCAAACCTATCTCTTTACTTGCTTCCAGTAAAATTCCCGTGTTTTCCCTAATCGTTTGTGGATTTTCTCCTAACATATTCATGTCATCCGCATAGACAAGCAGCTGATGTAACCCGTTCAATTCCAAGTCCTCCTGGACTTTCCTAATGGCATACTCTATAGCAAAGTTAAAAAGTAAAGGTGATAGTGCATCTCCTTGCTTTAGCCCACAGTGAATTGGAAACTCATCTGACAGAAACTGAACTATATTAACCCTGCTATACGTTTCACTGAGACACATTTTAATTAATCGAACTAGTTTCTTGGGAATACCAAATTCAATAAGAATATCCTATAAAACTTCTCTCTTAACCAAGTCATATGCCGTTTTGAAATCTATGAATAACTGATGCACTGTACCCTTATACTCCCATTTTTTCTGCATTATCTGTCGAATACAAAATATATGAAATAAATTGTATACTATGTTATTTGCTGTTTGCCAGGTATGCATATCATGAAGGAGTTCCAACTGGCAGTTGTCTCGCACTTATCAGCGGTGAAAACAGATCTCTGATTGGTCACCTGGGAGCTGCCAACATTTACAAGCCGTCCGACCTAACACACCACATGCAGACATTGCACCAAGTAAACATCATCTACATAGAGAGCTTCTTTATCAGTCACAGCTATGACGCCGCTCTGGCATTGTTGGAGGTGTGCTATGACAGAGGGATTCCCCTGGTTTTCAACATCGGTGCCACGTACATGTGCGAGGGTTACGGCAAGGAGGTGTCTCACCTGGCCAAGTCTGCCAACATTTTATTTGGAAACAAGGAAGAGTACAAAGCTCTAAGCAAAGTGATGGATTTAGATTGTCAAAGCATTAAGCAGATTGCAGTAACCCTTCATGAAATGAGTGAGCACCAAACACACGTTTTGAGAACTCATGAGCTTGGACAGTACTTCGATGCTCTGGGCAAGGTGCTGGTTGTGACGGATGGCAGAGACCCCGTGCTTTGTGTTCATGGCAGGGCTGGCAGCGGTCCCTCAGTCTCAGAGTACCCTGTGCCAGTTCTAGATGATAAGTTGATCAGGGACACGACAGGGGCTGGCGACTCCTTTGTGGCGGGGTTTTTGGCGGGGGTATTTCTGAAACACAGTCCACAGATGTGCACAGCGTGGGGATGCTGGTCAGCACGGCAAATAATTCAACTCATGGGGTGTCAAGTTCCTTCCTATCCCCCAGATGCGATTTACAAGCTCAAAATTTAGTCAGTTCTGTTTTCTGTTTTATTTGTTCCTGCAAGCATGGCTGATAATTCTAGAATAGAAGTACAGTAAAACCTCGAAAAGATGCGCCTGCTTATTACGCTATCCCGTGTAATACGCTTTTTTGTCCGGTCCTGCACATTTCATATATAACGCCTTTATAAAATACCCCATTTGTTGCACTCAAGTCCCGCATAAAACGCTGTTTTTGTGGAATATTTTCGATGTAATTTTCAGCAATGTACTGTAACAGCATTGAAACATCTTGGTCATTGAACTCACTAGTGCCATTAACCTGAAAAGTATTGGTATTCGACCCTTTACCTGCGATTTAAACCTTCATACTTCATACCTTAGTATACCCCACCCTCTTGTTATGCTCTCTTATTCGATCCTTTACCTCCGTGGTTAAAACCTACATACAGTTACAATACCTCACCCTCTTGCTAACCCTCTCTCTCAAACAGCATTCCTCACTCGGCCGTAATAAAATTCTGGAAATTTTTGCTGGGCAGTTTGTTGTCCTTTTGTGTATTGAAGTGTCTGTGAGTGTGATTACAATGAGTGTTAAACGAAAAGCGCTTTCTGTGTCGGAAAAATTGGAAATCTTACGAAAGTACGACGAGAACAGTGCTCTTACTCAGAAACAACTCCCTGATGCATTAGGAGTCCCAACATCGACATTAAGAACGATAATAAAAAATCGCGACTCAATCACTACAGCTGCGACGTCGGGAGGATGTAATCGCAGGAAACTGAAGTGTGGTAAACATGAGGACTTGGAGGACACGCACACGGCAAACAACTATAAATGGCTTTTTTTCGAAAGAATTAAGCACAGTATATATTGTAAATGTCTTTGACGTAGAGTACAGTAATTACATAATGGAGTAATACTGTATTACCTTTCATGAATCATGTATTTCAATAAAGAAAAATGCTAATAGATGCTGTAATATAAGTCAAAATTAGTATACCCGCCTAATACGCAGTCCCGGTTAATATGTGGTTTACACCCGGTCCCTTGAACAGCGTCTTATCGGGGTTTTACTGTACCTGTCTCCATATATTACATGTATTTTTTTATCAGTATCACGAAGATGACAAATAATTTCCCATTAGGCCTATAGGTTTCATTCATTCTGTTTCACAACATGTCAGTTCAATAAACTCGTCCCCTCATCATCAACATGCTTAAAATATGTTGTTAACTACTGCTGAGTTCTTGGCAGTAAGCCATTACTGAATAACTTTATGATATCTTTGATGTTCATGTTTCATTTCACATGACCGGATCCCCACGATGTTAGGTCAGCATGATGCCGGCCCTCCAAAGACAAACGGTCGAATTTGCCCAGAGCATTCTCTTTCAGGTATTCTGTAAATGATGTACAGTATTACTCATTTTCAGCAAACAGCATTCTTCAGTGTTTGATTGTGATTATAGAGCATCTTTCTATTCCTCCTAATTTTACTCTGCATTATGGGCTGGGCGTAAGGTAACGTAATTCCTAATTTAACAGTCTGGCAAAAGCCAGCATCTGTGATATATATATTTTTTAATGGTTTATTTTACCATGCTTTATCAACTGCTGTGGTTATCTAGCATCTAAATGATATGAAGGTGATAATGCCAGCAAAATGAATCAGTGGTCCAGCACCGAAAGTTACCCAGCATTTGCTCTAAATGGGTTGAGGGAAAACCCCAGAAAAACCTCATCCAGGTATCTTGTTCCAATCAGGATTTGAACCCGGGCCCGCTTGTTTCACAGTCAGGCAGGTTAACCGTTACTCCACAGTGGTGGACATCTGTGATATGATAAAGCGATAATGGAGCAGTGGTGTAATGACAGCAGAACCAAAGAACTCAGAGCAGATTTATCTCACAAATGCTTTACATATTACAGGACCATCAGGAATTGAACCCTGAAGTTTACAGTGAGAAGTGATCAATAACTAGCTGAATGATAGTTAAACTTAAGACTTTGCCTAAAATATGTGACTTGTGTGTCTTAATAGTGCCTCGAATTCATTTACAAGTTGAGCAATACAGTAATCTTGATAAGTGTACGGTATTATGTTATGATTTCAAAATAATTCTTGTTGTTAACTAATGTTGAGTTCTAGGCAATAAAGCCATTAACTCTTTCTCGGAACAGATGCATTATAGGACCAACCCTAAATATAAGAATATGCAAAGCCACAAAAAAAAAAAAAGGTCAACGGAAATAGCGTTTCGATCAATTAAATTATCGATATATATCGTTTTTATTATGTTGCCAACCAACGAATATTGTGTAAAATTAGTTTGATTTTAATCATGGTGGCAATTTCGAATGCTATAGTTAAAAATAAAAAAGAAGTGGATCAAATTCTTCCTGTTGGCTTAAAATGTAAGCCTAGAATTTGAAATTATGGAATTATAATGAGAACCTTTTTACTTGCCTTACCAATGAATACAGATATGTTCTATTTTTTTTTTTATGTGATTGTGGTTTATTTAAGAGTGAAATATTCTGCAAAACATGTAATTCCGGGATGAGTTTAAGAAATGTAAAAGTAAACGAGATGCACTCATGTGGAGATATCATCGGAAATTACAAGGCATTAAATGATAAACACAGGAACGCCGTATCGTAGTACTTTGTGAAACCACTTGGATAATGGAGAAAATTAAATGGAACATCTCCACTGAGGTCGATGGTAAAATGATCATTTTTACAACAATTGAAGGGTACACGGGAATAACGATCAAGGTCCATTTTAGAAAGTTTCGAGAAAAACGAATTTTAAAGTTTAAGCATTTAATACTTTGTTATGTGTATATTTAATAGAAATTGACGTAGTGGAATGTCGAGAATGATGATTTCTTATTACTAGCTAGACCACATGCTAGTACTTTCTTTCCACTATAAGATAGCATTATTAACTCAATTTCGATTTTTGATGGACCTTGATCGTTTTTCCCGTGTACCCTTCAATTTTTATTTACATTTTTTGGTCCAGGGAAAATATTAGTAAAAGTGTCGTTTTGGAAAGACTAGTATTTTCCCAGGACTAAAAATGCAGCATAAATGGAGTAAAATTAGTATTTTACGTGGACCATATTAAATTTGTGGTAAAATATTTTAAGTTTTAAGTTTAGCTTTGGTTTGTTTCTTTAACTTAATTTTGAGTAAAATATAATATATTGTATAACAAAGGTGACTAATATGCGCTTAATTTCATTGTTGTTGGTTTCATTAAGTGATAAATGTTTGTAGTATACTTTAGTTTTGCTAAGATGGCATACTTGATATAATAATCGAAACTGTACAATATATAATCGATACTATGGAATACTCGGGGTGGGTTCTATAATGCATCTGTTGCTATTTCTCTCCAATATATATGAGTGATGTAGCAAAAAATATAACCATTTGAATGTAAGCACCATATTTTTATATTATAATGGTTATATCACCTACTCACAACCCCAAACTGTTTTGAGCACCACACCTACCATTGTTAGCAGGTCCATATGACCTAGCCAGGAGGATTGTCGGACAACTCCACCGACCATATCCCCTATTCACCACTTAGGGGACGCTTATGCATGCCATGGCAGGTCAGCATGCTTCATTTTTGGTGGCACAGTTATACCGCTGTACTCGGTCCCCAGAGCCTCGTTTGTTAAAACAGGTTGCACCACGGGAAGGTGAGGATGGGATTTGAGTAGGAGAGGTTATGGAATGCACTTCACTACTCCTTGCAACCCTGGATAAATACATATTAATTAATTATATATAAGTGGACAGACAGAATAAGAAATGAAGTTGTGTTGGAAAGAGTGCGTGAAGAAAGAATGATGCTGAAACTGATCAGGAAGAGAAAAAGAAATTGGCTGGTTCACTGGCTGAGAAGAGACTGCCTACTGAAGGATGCACTGGAAGGAATAGTGAACGGGAGAAGAATTTGTGGTAAAAGAAGATATCAATGATAGACGACATTAAAGCCTGGTTCAGACGGTGCTAGTTTCTGTGATGGATTCCAAGGTGCCTGCGTGGATGGGTCACCTGCGTGGTCACTGACTGGCTCCCGTGTTGGCTATGGTGATGGTAGTTGTTCACACAGAGCTGGCTCTTTTCACAGTTCAAATTGGAATATCATCTGCTGCTTCATCTGTTGCCAACACTCATGGTCAAAAAGAAACTAAACCGTGAGTGGAAAATAACTAAAGTCCTATCAACTTTACAGGGAGTTATACCTGAAATCTTGATTTGCATAATACACGTCACTGTTCGTTAACAGAAAGCCACAATTTAAGTCACACGGAGTTAGTGTGCGCTCGAAGTTGGTTGCTTGACGATTGTCAGCCCACTTTGAGGTCTGTGGATATAGAGGGAAAAATTGGATCGGTGTCGGTTAGAGTTCCCGGGTAGCTCAGTGGTAGAGCGTTGGTACGTTAAACCAAAGGTCCCGGGTTCGATACCCGGCTCCGGAACAATTTTTCCCTCGAAATTATTCAAATCAACTTTACAGGGAGTTATACCTGAAATCTTGATTTGCAACTAAAGTCCTACATTTACAGTAGTAAATGTCGTAATAAAGTAATTAAGCCATAAGTGCAAAACAGCTAAAGTCCGATATTTAATTGTTGTTTCTTAGAAACTAAAGAATATAGAAAAAAACAGGTTTAGTTGGAAAACAACGAACATGGCGACATGGTTTCAGTGGTGATATTATATGATCATCTTTGCTTTCCAGCCTGCAAACCATCACGAAAAATAGCAAGGAACCTACCCTCGAAATCCAGCAAGCTAGCCATCCACGGAGCCACCAGAGCGCATTACTTCCGGCGAGTGACCACGCAGGTGACCCATCTGCGTAGCCACCTTGGAATCCATCACAGAAACACGCACCGTCTGAACCGGGCTTAAGATATATGGATCATATGAAGAAACAAAGAGGAAGGCAGAAAATAGGAAAGATTGGAGAAAGCTGGGTTTGCAGTGAAAGATCTGCCCTTGGGCAGAACACTAAACCAGCGATGTCAGACAGGGACTAAACGGAGCGGAGCGCTCCACTAGACTGGTTGCGTGCTCCGGTGTTTCCACAGACATAAGCAAGTTCAAGCTCCGATCTAGCTGCACAACCGGTATTGGAGCTTACAACTCTGACACTACTGCACTACACGAAAAAATTCTTCGTGAAATTAAAATTTAAAAAATGTTATAAAAAGTTATATTACCTTTTTTTTAAACATTTTTAACACTTTTAAAGTTTCAATTTTAAGAAAGTTTTATATTTTTTTTTATATAAGTGTTAAAATGAACAGCAAAGACAAAGGAATTAATTATAATGTAATTTTATAGTGTGCAAAATGCTGTTAAATTTCCAGCTGTAAAATATTATGGTAAAAGCACTGCATGAAAATATTTTTATTAACAAGAAATTTAGAAAATGTTTTTTTTTAAGCATTATAATTACTAAATAACTTTGTAACTTCTTTACTGTGTCAATATGAGGGATTTACCTGAAGCCTAGTGAAAGTCCCACACTATTTTCTGCTGAAGAGTGAAGAAACCAGAAAATAGCGCAGGACCTTCACTAGGCTTCAGACAATGAAGAATATCACTTCGAAACTAGTCAGCTAGGTAAATTCCTCATACTGACACAGTAAAGAAGTTACGAAGTTAATCAGCCATTATGTAAGTGTTAAAAGTGCATACAGAACAATGAAGCATTACAATTTTAAATACTAATGCTGTCTTATATGTGATTTGAAAACATATATACTGTATGGATCCATGGTAATGTGTATTTAAACCATTTTACCACAAATTTAGTCCATGATAAAATACTAATTTTTTATCTTAGCATGTAGGCTTTCACGGCCGGTGTCTAGTTCAAACGGAGCTTCCACGCTAAGATGTCGTGGTCTACTGGTGCAAATGTTCCCAAACATTTCGTCTACTACTGCGGCAGACATCTTCAGTGGTTATCTTAGGTCGAAGTCTTCTGCTAGGGGTACCTGTAGCAACTGATAACCTGACTGGTTGCTTGTCCTTATTTATAGAGCCGGGGATTGGCCTTAGTGTTCCATAGTGTTGGATCTTGGTGGCCTTGGACTGGTTGTTGTGTTCCATTGTTGTGGCGGACTGCACTCGCTGAAACAGACTCGTACTAAACCTGTGCGCAGCGACGGTACGACAGATGGAAACCGAAATCCAGCGATTGCAGTCCGCCACAATAATGGAACACTAAGGCCAATCCCTGGCTCTATAAATGACAGGCAACCAGTCAGGTTATCAGTTGCTACAGGTACCACTAGCAGAAGACTTCGACTGAAGATATCTGCCGCAGTAGTAGACGAAACGTCTGGGAACATCTGCACCAGTAGACCACAGCATCTTAGCCCGGAAGCTCCGTTTCTACTAATTTTTGGTCCAGTAAAATACTCGTCTTTTACGAAAACATTCGCTTGTTATTCACTGATTTATAGTACTACAATGGATCACTACACCTTAGCCTAGCCAGATCTTATAAACTTGCAGCTTGTGTACTGCCCATGTTGTAGTATTAGATCTGTTGTACAATGTAATGAAATTTTAGATTATTGTATTAATGAGTGCAGCATTATGAAGAAGGTTTAGGGTGTGTTAGTGTGTGCTGAGAGTACATTTTTCTTCCGTTTGGAACTGTGTACGGGTTTTCTCTAATTTCGAATTTTTTTTTTAACAATGATGCTTATCCATCCCTTTTTTTCTTCTCCTGAATCCATTTTTGTAATCATTACATTTGATTTAAGGTTGTGATTCAGTTTAGATGTTATAAGAGCATTCCTGTGTTTCTCTGTATAACTCTTAATAAGACTAAATCAAAAGTGACACTTTATTTTAAGAAATCGTTCCTACAAGCAGCAACTGCTTGCATTTTTCTTAACACTTATATTATGTTAAGACAAGTATAAAATATCGATATATTACGGTGCTTATTGTTTTATCTGATTGAAATATAAACTTACTTATAGTTAATATTTAAAGCGTTTCATTTTAAAAGTAATGAAATTTTAGATTATTGTATTAATGAGTGCAGCATTATGAAGAAGGTTTAGGGTGTGTTAGTGTGTGCTGAGAGTACATTTTTCTTCCGTTTGGAACTGTGTACGGGTTTTCTCTAATTTCGAATTTTTTTTTTTAACAATGATGCTTATCCATCCCTTTTTTTCTTCTCCTGAATCCATTTTTGTAATCATTACATTTGATTTAAGGTTGTGATTCAGTTTAGATGTTATAAGAGCATTCCTGTGTTTCTCTGTATAACTCTTAATAAGACTAAATCAAAAGTGACACTTTATTTTAAGAAATCGTTCCTACAAGCAGCAACTGCTTGCATTTTTCTTAACACTTATATTATGTTAAGACAAGTATAAAATATCGATATATTACGGTGCTTATTGTTTTATCTGATTGAAATATAAACTTACTTATAGTTAATATTTAAAGCGTTTCATTTTAAAAGTAATATAATTTTAGTTCTGCATATAAGTTTAAATAAATCTGCTTCATTGCTTAACAATGATTTGATAGGAGCACTAGAATTAAATGTAATTACTAGTATGAACTACACCAACTGCTATTTCACTTTCAGTTATTTTTACAGGAAAGAGAAAAATTGCTGGCTTTGAAATATATGAACCAATTTTTAAAATGTATGTTTATTCTTATTTTACAAATATTTTATACATTCTGTATACTAAATGTACTAGAATACTTCATAGTTTACCAACAATATCTAAATTAAAATATATGATAATAGGTTTTGGCTTGAAAACAAAAATTAGAAGGTTTTGGAAAAGAAATCTTATTTTTAAATATCATTTTTCAATGCCAAATAGCAGGAATTGGCAAAAAAAACTTCAGAATTGGATTCAGAATGTAAGAAATATGTTTATTATGTTATTGGGTCAAAATCTGTTTTTGAGCGAAATAGCAGCTTTTGGAAACATTCAATTATTGTCTAAATATTGTAAAAATATAAATCTGCAGAGTAATCCAATCTCTACGCAATTCTGTCATCCCTTTAAAACTACAAGAAGTTATAATATAGAGGGGATTAAAAGAACAAATGACTATAAGGGAGAAAAAGATAATTGGTAATGACAGTATAAATAGAAAAGATTTGAGAACTCGTTACTTTCTCAATCAAAATCTGGTGTTATCTGTTGGGAACGTAACCTTGAAATTGTGCAGTGAATAAATGATTCTGTATAAGCATCAGACGAAAAGTAACTAATAAAATATACTACAATATTTTATATTTCTTACATTATGTATTTAAAGTTGTTTACAAGTAAGTTTTTCTTTGAGGCATACACATTTTATGTGATTTATTTGTATATTATGTTAGTCATTGAAATACAGGGTCTTTCAGTTGGATTTAATGTACATCAGGAATTTAAACAAAAAAAATATATTTACCTATTATATTCCTTAAATCATGTATTTAAAGTCCGTTTACAAGTAAGTTTCCCTTTGAGGCATACATGTTTTATGTGATTTATTTGTATATTATGTTAGTCATTGAAATACAGTGTCTTTCAGGTGGATTTGTTGTACATCAAGTATTTAAACCAAAAAATAAAAATACAGATCACCAGAAATCAACTAAACACACACAGATATTTATAATATGAATATATTATTGATATTGTAATTTCTTTAAATGTGTGTAAAGTATTAACGAAGATATGAATGTATTATTGTTATTGTAATTTCTTTAAATGTCTGTAAGGTTTTACGAAGATACAGGCTGTGTGCTTTTGTGATAATGAGAACATGTTCGTTAGAACAGTATTAAAATGAACATTTGAATAAAGTATTAAATAATGTCATTTTGTATTTTATTTATTGCCAAAGCTTTCTTTATGCAGTACAGTGCACCTTTCACCAGCTTCTGTCATGTGGCCCACAAGGTACTCGCAAAAATTTTCTTGGACAGTCACTCCTCATTGCCACTAACAGTTACTACTTTATTATTGTTATCCAAATATTGAAACCCTATTTTACCTTTGGTATATTAGGGTTGTAGTTTGTTACATGTGAAATACATTATGTAGTGATAATACACAATTTTAAAGAATTAATAGTAGGTGTGAATCATAGTTACAGTATAAACACACTAATTAAGAGACAGTAAACAATACTAAATACGTTATGCAATAATTACTTTCAGTTAAAACAAAATGAAATAAAATTAGAAATTATAATCGAAGGTGTAGAGAAAGTGCAAGATTATTACATTAATTTGTGATTTTATACATAATTTTAAGCAATATTAATGAGATAATGCACAGAATTGGCGTAGTTACAAATAAAACACCTATTATATAGTTGGTTTGCGATAGTAAAAAAAATAAAAACAAAATTACTTATGGTTACAAACTATATACCTGTCATCAAATACTCAACAATAGTAAAATCTATAATATAACATAGTTATTGTTGTTATTACTATTATTATGTCCCAAAGATAGACACCTTGTTTTACATAGTGCATAGTTACTACTTTAAAAATGAAAACAGAATGCATAGCTTAACTTTACTTGCACCAAGTGTTACATCGTTTAAGGTTTCCTGGATCAACACATGACGTCGCCGTCTCCTACAATTTTTGTCTTATACACTTCAGTCTCTTTCAATTTTTTAACAATATTTTGCACTGTAGGATGACTAAGAACTTTCATAACTGGAAAATTCGATGCAAACTTTTTTTTTTTTAATTTTTATTTATTATTATTATTTTTTTTTAAGACAGAGCTAGTAAGTGAGTAAGAATCGTAAGTAAACAGAGGTACTCTGTTTTATTCATATAGGAATGAATTATAGTCCGGATCATTTTACTTAATACCGTAAGGGTGAAACCTAACCATTCTTCCCCTATTACTACATGTGCTAGTGATTATAGTGATTTTCTAGCTCTCAGGTTGAATTTTCTTTTACCAACTTCGTTTCGAATTTTGGGTACTGACAAATACTACAAATGACAGTTATTTTCTATCTGGTATGTTGGCAGCAACAATTTCGGTTTGCAGTAAAGGAAATTGATGAAAATGCAAACAAGTAAATATATTTTTAGGTTAGGTCTCATTAATCGTAAACTGTTTAGTTAAAGTAATGAATTTCATGTTGCCAGACAAAATAAATTTTAGTATTAGATCATACTAAACCTAATTACCAACATAATATGCGAGAAGTCCAGGAGGAAAATATACTATATCATAAATTATTGAACCATTTAGGAAACACCTCGCAACATAAAGATGAGATGTGGTAAATAAGCAAGACATTGTTATTGTTGACAGTACTGTATTATTATTATTATTTTTATTATTATTATTATTATTATTATTATTATTATTATTATTATTATTATTATTATAGTAGGCAGCATTGTGATTTTACCCTCTTTGGTGATATCTGGTATTAGTTGGCGACACTGAAGAGATGGCCAAATTAGATTTTTAGGAACTACACTTATGTGATCCTCACTATAGAAGTGGATATGGATTAGATTTGACTTGAGAACTCTAAAATTCTATTCAGAGTTGCCAGATAGATCAGAATAAGAAACAGAAAGAAGCATATTCTTTGAATTCGTAAATAACTATACCATTAATAAAAAAAAATCAATGAATATTATTTGTAAGTAAGTTTAAAATGCATGTGCATTTTATATGTTCACTTGCAAAATAAAATTTAACTTTTGTATTTTTCACTTTCAGATGCTCTTTTTCTTTTTTAACAACTTATCAAAATGATTGAACAGTTTATTCCTTCATGAGAATGGAACAAGTCTATTGGATTTAATCCATGTTTGGCTGATGATGATGATCCAAAATGATTGAAAAAGATGTTTATGCTCGACCATGCCAAAATGTAGTAATTATACACCTGGTAGTAGCCCTTTAATGCACCTCATTAAAATACACCTATTCATTATAATTCAGTTGTTTAGCCAATGAGAAATCACCATTGTACCATTATGAAACCACAAGTATCGATTATTCTCGGATATGCAATCGAAAGACAATTAGCGAAAAGTCACGGAGGCTGGAAATCCAATACTGTCGCAGAAGGTTATATTCTGTTACTATAATAATTAGCGTTAATTGTAAATAATATTCAAATAAATTCAATTTGTCATCTCGTTTTTCAATTCTAAATCAATTTCCAGGTTATATCAAGCCTAATGTTCATGTTATTCTCTAGATTATATCAAGGGCAATGGCATTCGTGCCTCGGAAAAAATCAATACTTTCGCGTCTGCGCACATCTCACAATTCAGGTCAGTTCTGCTCCTCACTTACATAACCATAACATGAATACTTATGAATTATTTCAAGTTAGATATGTGGTCGAGCATAAAAAGTCGTATGAAACTTGCCTATAATGGTAATTAAGACGCTTGTATGAAAATTATGAAACTCGCTTGCGCTCGTTTCATAAACAAACATACTCGCGTCTTAATTACTACCATCATAGGCTTGTTGCATAATGTATTATTTTGAAACAAAGAACATGTTATTTAAACCTACAACTCCACCTTAATTAAATTATGTTAACACTTGTTTACAAGCTAATGTGTGCCTGAACTATTTGTCATTAAAGTTATTTGTGGTGTTATTTGACTAAAAAGACGTCGAATTAAAATTAATGAATGTCATATTTTCAGTCATATATAGACGAGCCTAACAATCGTGGTTTTCTATACAGGAAAGCATCTCTCTACTTCAAAAACTGTGTAATAACATAAACTATACACCCTAAACTATTTTTTATGTACTGTAGTTTTTAACTTTAAAACTAGTAATGAAATGGTCTACCCTTAGAAATACAAGTTGTATCAACCAGGCGCATATACATATGATACGAGTACAACAATAATAAGTATCACCATTTTTATTAGTAGTGTTTAGAAATTGCAAAGAATCTTTCACAATACACAGAGTTCCCCAGGTTAATACAAGTACTATATATGACACATTTGAAAGTTAGTGGTGAAATAATAATATCCGTGGCGCTACAGCCCGTGAAGGGCCTAGACCAACCAGCCGGCTGCTAGCCTCACGCCCACATGCCGAAGCAGAGGTGGACGATCATCCAACCAGAATGGAGGTATCGTGTGGTTAGCACGATGATCCTCCCAGCCATTATAGCTGGCATTTGCAACTGGATTTCGCTACCTATCGTAGCTCCCCAAGTGCATCACGATACTGGGTGGGCACCGGTCCCATACACTGGCCGAAATTTCATGAGAAAATTTCTTCCCCCATGAGGACTCGAACCAGCGCCGCATTCCTTAACGCGAGTCCTAGGCGGGATGCCTTAGACCATGACCCATGGCGCGGGACAATGGCGAAATAGCGTGCATTATTAAAAGTCGATTGCTGCTTATGATCATAATCTAATATAATTTTTGGAAATTGATTTTATTCACAAAGATTAAATTATTTCTAAATGTGCTGTGCATGTTAGCTAACGTCAGTGTTGTGGAAATACAGAACAATCGGCATCCCACGAACGAATTACAAGGAAGAAAATACATTTATTTTAAATACAGTACTGCCCCTTAAGATTTGGAACGTCTGAAAATCCTGGCTGCAATGTGGACATATATCAAAATGTAGATTTAAACAGATCTAATATCTTATCCATTTTTGAAAACTTGCAATCCCTTTTAGTGGTGTTTTCTACCTCGGACTTTTCTAAAAGCACAGTGCACATTACTCAGCAGGTTAAGATTCTCAAGTTGACCATGCTCGCAGTGTATACCCAACTATATAGTGACGTCTGTAGAGGATCTTTCAATAATCTATTCTATGTTTCAGACAAATTATTTCCTACAATTTATTCTTGTATATAAACTTGTGGACCACAGTTTTCCCACAACGCCTACTATGATAAGAGATTTTAAATGTCATATTATCTAGAAAACAAAGCATAAAGTAAGCCACATTCTCTCGACTAGAATATCATCATGGATACACGTTTGTACATAATCTACTTACTATGAGTTTATATATTTTTGCGTGATTTTTTACTTGTTCCACGTCTGAAAGCTACAATTCTGAAGTAAGATCTATGGACTACAATAAATGAAATTAGAAATGACTACCATTTCATTGAGAGTCTTACCTTTCTATCTCTACTTATTTCTTCCTGTAGTCAATATTTCTTTCAATTTTGTGCCTTTTTCTTGTATTTGTATCTGTTGTGGATAGCTTCTACTACCAAAAAGCCCACGGACAGCAGAATACCATATGCTAGAATCACCAGTGTTGGATAAAAATCCTGAATGCCAACACTCACAAAATTCTGTCCACCACTTTCACATTTTGGTTTCTGGTAGTACCATCGCTTCTCTTCTCGACCCAAGATCCCGACTTCTCGCATCCAGAGAATCCTGAAACACAATTTCGTATTACTGAAAGTTATAAATTTGAATATTTGCTTTGTTTTAAACAAATTATTTTAATTACAGTAGCTACTTATTCTTCTCTGTGATTGTTGCTAGGAGTTTATTTTTTATCATAAGAGAAATGTAGACCTACTGGAAGAGTTACGACCAATACAACAGACACATTTTGGGTTTATTCACGAAGTAAGAATTTTACAAAAGAATCGTAGTACTCTATCTCAGCAGTTCTCAACCTTTCAGAGATCGCGGCCCTGTAAATTCTTTTTTATAACACAAGGGCCCGGTCCCAACAAGTTTACACGTAAATACCATTCCAATTATGATACGAAACAAGCACTGGAATGCGAACTTGCGAAGAGACAGTGTTCAATATCAAGAACCTGATACGGTACCATAAAATGGGGTAACTTTGCAACATTTTCTAGTTAAAAATTTGTTTTCAGTCTGTATCTAGTCTTTAAATGTCTAATTTTGAGATGGGCATTTATTTTATACGTTCTAGGGGTATGCGAGAATATATTTAGCCAGTCATATCTTCTAAAATAAATGTCTTTTGAAATTTATAATCTGCCAAAAATTGGTGCAAAGTTACCCATAGTTGGGGGTTACTTTGCACCGCCAGAGTTTTAAGAGGGGTGGTGCAAAGTTTGCCACTGCTGGTGTTGCATTGCACCATACACGTGTTAAACAATGAAATATTACTGTGTCAGAAACAGAAAAAAATGGAAACACAGATTCAAAAACTGCTATAAATAGTAACACGGACAAAACTTTTTTGAAAAAACTATACAAAATTTCAATATAAGTGGTCATATTCTTCTAAAATGTTATTTCAAAAATATTTTCAGTTCTTTTGAATGACAAGTCGAAGCAACAGCATGTGAATAACTGTAAAAAATTATACTGTACATATTATTTTGTTTCAAGTTCTAGAATGGAATATAAGCAAGCCCTTTCTTGATACTTTCTTGAGTGGATTTAGTCTCTCAATTACATCCTCCCATTCATATTCCATAATATCCTCCCCTTCAGGTCATTTGCATTTGTATCCTTCTCAGCATTTTCCTTCGGCATATTTGGAGATTGTTACCGTAAAGTGGGGTGACTTTGAACGCTGAGGTGACTTTGAACAGTAATGTAGTGCCTTTCTAAATTAAATGCTGTACCCAATTGCGAAAAAACTGTTTAAGTTGTCAATAAATTAGTTCAGTTTTTTCGCAATTGGGTACAGCATTTAATTTAGAAAGGCGCTACATTACTGTTCAAAGTCACCTCAGCGTTCAAAGTCACCTCAGCGTTCAAAGTCACCCCACTTTACGGTACCAAGTTTGGCAGTGAGAGACCATGTACATACAGTAAGACAAGAATTAACCAGTCACAATTTATGAGAAATTCCTCATATGTAACAAAAATAATAATAAAACGGAGAGAAAGAAACCTTAAAAATCTCTACAGCTTGATTTTCTAACTCAAAATATTTTTGCACAGAATAGAACGAGTTTCTAAGAAGCCACGTTTTCACTTTTACTTTGAATCTGTCTACGACACTTCCTGAGCTTCTTGTGGTAACATGTTGAACATTCTACAGCCCAAGTATAAGGACTACTTCTAACTTTAGCTAGTCTGCAATACAGTACGAGTATGTCTAGTTTTCCTTTACTACGAGTATTATACTCATGTTTATCATCCCACTGGTGTAATTATAAAGATTTTTCTTTATGTACAGGAGTTGAAGAATATTTTTCATTAACAACTGATGTGCTTGGTACCTCTGTGATTATTCTTATTGATTTTTTCTGAATATGTAGAACTTCAGTTTATTATTGTTTACCCACACCAGGATTCTATACTTTAATATGCTATGAAAATAAGTTAAATATAGCTCCATGTTGAATCTTTCGTACACTTCTTTTAACACTTGAATATAAAGTAAAGTCTCATTTTACAAACCTATGGATCAACAATTGGCTCTCTTCTGACAAAGGAAAAATTTTACAGTCTGTACAAAAGAAACCAAATGACCTGGAAATGTACAAAAACTTGCCCAGATATGTTCAAACATTTTTAACAAATGACTTTATTGTCAAACGCCTGGCATTAGAAAACAACAACAACAACATTTTTTAACAAGAGCCAGAACAGGTCACATTGTCACTCAATTGCACCTACACCGATTTTACATTTCTGATAATCCAACTTGTCTGTGATGTAATAATCATGATGAAGATCTGGAACACATTCTTCTATACTGTCCATCCATAAACCACAAGAGAAGTAAATTAAAATCATCATCCATTTTGAATCTTGCGTACACTACTTTTAACACTTGAATATAATTAATTCAGTACACACACACACACACACACACACACACACACACACACTATTTGACTCCACTCTTCAACACCTTTCAACAATCAAACACACCCACATAACAGGCAGAGAAATTCGAGATGACACTGTGATCTAGTAGACTCTGAGGATGGTGCGTGAAGCACTGAAACAGCTGTAAGCCGCACAAATCTTACATAATTAACATGAGTAAGTCCATTAGTTAATCAATTAATAAAATCATCAGTACCAGTTGCAGAAGACACTGCCCTGCAGTATATATTGACTACACCCCAACTCTGGCTACTAGCAACAGGCATCTATAATGAACACCGATCAAAATACCCCTCATTTCTTGTGAAAAACAAAAACTGAATAGACTACAGTGGACTATAGTGGACTTTATGTTGTCAGCAAACAGCTGGATACATTAAGAAGATTGATTTTGATCAGGTTGAGTACCTATCCTTCACAATAAATACGGTACTGAATGCAACAGCAGATTTAAACATGATCACAGACTTACTCATATCATACCTTTGTCTGAGGTGTTCGCTGTACGGAGATCCCTTCCTGATTGGGAACCCAACGTGGTTAGAGAGGAACATATTGATCTCCTTGAACCTGCACTTCTCGTGATCCTCGTATGTGTCACTTATGATCTTGTATGCCTCAAAGAACCCATGGAAAGCGTACAGGCCTCTTCTGATCTTCTCCAGCCCTACTTGCTCAGGGACAAATGCCTCTTGGAAAGGTTGTGTCAACAGTTTTTCCTGGAAAACTTTTTCAACAGCTGGGTCCGTTCTTTCCTGGAAATAATAGCCATGTGCCAAAAGAGAAAATGGAGTGAGGGAAAGATAACTTTTTCACTTCGTCAATGTTTACAATAAAGAAATTTTGTAATTTGTGCGTGTGTGCATTTTTACAGCAATTTCCATTACATCTGGTTATTACATATTATCGCCGTGGCCTCATGCTTAACATGTCGGCATCATACAATAACGTGCGGTATGCTTTTAAAACATAATTTTGCCGACCGATTGTTGCTCTGTAGGTTTCACTCTAAGCGTCACGTTGTCACGTCTACTTCCTCGATAAGAATAAGCACTAGTTTGTTATATTGTTAAATGGCTATTATTATTATTATTATTACTATTATTATTATTATTATTTCATATACGAGTACGTTGACATTCTTAACTCTTAATAATAACTCTTTAATAATAATATTTTTAATCACATACCTTAATGTTCGTCCTCAGCACAAGACATTGCAACCTCGGTTTTAGTCCACGTGGATTAGACAAGTAGGTGTCATTTAATAATGGAAGCAGCTTACTGGTTGCAATATTGAAATTGAGGCGAGTGATTGGAGCAGCGACATAAGAAATTGAAAACAATAATGCAATTAAATTGCAAAGACCTGCCGAATATTATGTAAGAGGCCGCTCAAAGACCTGCCAAATGTTAACCATGAGAGTGCGGCGATAATATAGTACACGTTTCATTCTAGTAATATTTTAATTAATACATTAGTTGCCTTCCTAATCAGATGATTTATATGTTTATTATTTTCTAAAGTGACATTGAATTTTCGTTTGTCTATTTTGTATTAATAAAATTGTACTACATGGGTTGGATAAAAAGTTATGGCAACACTGCTGTCACGTGACGATGGTGCGTTCGAGAGCTGCCAGCTATGTGGACATGAACAAGGATTGTTAGATGAGTTAGTGCAGCCAGCAGCGACAGTACTCTGTCAATCTACTGCAGTGTGTAGAACGTTCACTTTCATAGGGATAGTGCGAGCGCCCTAAGACCACGTTTACAAAACTAGAGAAACGTTCCTGGATCAAAATTGAAGTGACACGAGGTCGTAGTGCACAAGAATGTTTTCAGGGACTGCGTGAAGCATGTGCCGATGCTGCGCTGCCACATCGCACAGTGGCATGATGGGCTAAAGCGTTCTGGGAAGGCAGGGATGCTGTTCAGGACAACCTCTGTACAGGACGACCCCGCGTGAGGACAACACAGTTCAACTCCTTGCTTCCCTGTTGGATGCTGATCGTCGATGGATTGCGCGTGAGTTAGCAGCGGAAGTCGGAGTATGTCACAAAACTGTGCTCCACATTCTGCAAGACATTCTGGGTTACCGCAAAATTACAGGGCGTTGGATACTCCATGAAATTTCCGAGGTTTAACAATGGCACCGCTATGCAGTCACACAGGCCTTTTTGGACCGGTATGAAAGGAAAGATGACGACTTTCTTGGATGAATCGTTGCTATGGACGAAACCTGGGCTCGCTCATATGAACCAACCAAACTTGAAACATGAATCAAATGAAAGGAAGCATCCCGGTTCTTCTCGTCCGAAGAAAGTGCGCCCTACACAAAGTGCTGTGAAGGTGATGTTCATTGTGGCGTATGACATTAATGGGGTAATACTGCACCACACTGTACCTCCAAGGCAGATGGCAAACGTGGACTACTACTGCAGGTTCCCGCAGCACCACCTTCGTCCAGCCCTCAAGAGAAAACGACGACACTTGCTGGTACAGAACCCCATCATTCTTCATGATAATGCAAGGAGTCACACCGCTGCTGCTGTCAAGGACCTCTTGCACCACTGGCAATGGGAGATTCTGGAACATCTACCGTACTCACCCAACATGAGTCCATGTGATTACGATCTTTTCACCAAAGTGAAAGAACCACTGTGAGGGACCTGGTACAATACCAGAGATAAACTTATCCGTGCTATAGGGCAGTCAATAAGGAACATCAACAAAGATGGACGCGCTGATGGTGTACGACGCCTTCCAATCATTTGGCAAAAGATAATAAATAAGGGGGGTGACTATATAGAAGGTACGTAAATGTTGTACCCCTGTGAATAAAGCCATGTCAGAAATATCGAACTGTTGCCATTACTTTTTATCCAACCTTAGTATAAGTACCTCTGATCCTGTGTGTATGTGTTAGTTATAATGTTCTCTTTTCAGTCCCTAGCATTCTCTATCTCTACATATGTCTCATTTAAATCTGTAATTATGGTAATGATGTCTTCTTGCTTTTGACGTTTCTTGTCAGTGGAAATCCAATCCAACTTCTGTCTCTCTCTTTAGATTCAGTGTTTTCTTATGTGGAGACAAAGTTTTGAGTACTGAAAAACTGGTCAAATTCAATCATTTATTTTCTCAGCAATGAAAACTCTGTACGGTAACCTTGAAATTTTATATACTCAGTACACATTATTTCTGCAATTGTATATTATTCCCAGATTTATCAAAACTATTGCAGTTACGGATAATTAGCAATTCAAAATGGGAGCTGCATTTTGTGCATTGAAATGCCATTTCCCTGATAATTTCCACAAATGCCAATATTTATGTGTGATTCTTTTTTCTATCTATTCCTGAATTTTGTATGAACATATCACATACAATCTTTGAAATATCTTTAGTAGAAATATTCTTATATTTTAATTTATATGTTCAAGTCCATTTTTTTTTTAATTTTATTAGGTCAAAAATGTATTAAATACTATTACAGTCACAATCATGCCATGGTATGAAAGAAAAATTTCACAACCTCGAGCGGGAATCGAACCTGCGACTTCCTGGCCTCCGGTCAGGCGCTCTACCACTGAGCTATCGAGTTCGTCTCACGCCAAAGGCCCGGAGGTTCATTGCCGCCCTCACATAAGCCCGCCATCGGTCCCTATCTTGAGCAAGATTAATCCATTCTCTACCATCATATCCCACTTCCCTCAAATCCATTTTAATATTATCCTCCCATCTACGTCTCGGCCTCCCTAAAGGTCTTTTTTCCTCCGGCCTCCCAACTAACACTCTATATGCATTTCTGGATTCGCCCATACGTGCTACATGCCCTGCCCATCTCAAACGTCTGGATTTAATGCTCCTAATTATGTCAGGTGAAGAATACAATGCGTGCAGTTCTGTGTTGTGTAACTTTCTCCATTCTCCTGCAACTTCATCCCTCTTAGCCCCAAATATTTTCCTATGCGCCTTATTCTCAAACACCCTTAGGCCCGGTTGCAGAAACCCAAATCAAATCAGTCCCTGATCGCCAATCAGTTGATGTCTGATTTATTTGATTGTTCATTGCGTTGCACAAACATGAATCTCCAATCAACTTGTCTCAATTTACTAATTGGTGATTTAAGAAAGAAATACATTTGACAACAGCGCTATTTAGCAACCACAGCCAATTTGATGCTCTTTAAAAGTCGCGAAAGGAATGCATCAAGTGGGCGGTGACTAGGAAAACAAGTGAATGTTTTGCTGTTTTGTTGCTTTTTGTAGAAAGGAAACAGGTGGATTCTATTTGTATATAGACTACAATATAGTGAAAGAATATGAAGAAAACAAAAAAAAAAGTGAGGGGGCTTCTGTTGTGGTATTTGCTAGGGGAATCGACAAGAAATTGGAACATGCATAGCCTCCATAACCCAAAATAATTCCATTTCCCATCTCTCTGTTTACAAATGGAGCTCGTAACCTACTCATTAAAAATATTGTGTTGTCATGTGTAGAACCCTGCAAACGGGCTACAACATTCCAGAATTTCAATGATGGTGTATACTACATATTGCCTGTATATTCACAGAAAAGAAACCTTTTCTATTTCGATAAAGTTCGGCATCATTTCAACTAGGTGATTGGATGGGGATGTGAGCAGTCTATACAACCAATATTAGGCTACTCTTGGAAATCCTGACATGGCTGAAAATTCTCTCTGGATTTCAAATCGTTCCCTATTTGAAGTTTGGGGATTTATGAGACCCTGCCATAACAAAGCAATTTCATACGTAACATTCCTAACTACTCGGCAAATAGTTGATTTGTGGACCCTAACAAGATAACCCAAGACCGCCTGAAAAATTCCAACAGCATAAAATCTCAGCATTATTAGAACTTGGTTCATAGGAGAAAGTGGAAGGTTTCGATTTGTCTGTCTGCATATATTTGTTTCAATTTTTGAAAGTAACAAAACACAGGAATCCTTACTTAACCCAAATCTTTGCTCAAATTCTCTGTCATTATACATAAAAACAATTCATGTCTATCACGGAAACGCCCTCTTCTTAATAATATTTTTTTTTTCATTTAAAATTTCTTCATCAGAGGAATCCATTATGTCGAAAACAATATTGTTACGCTATAACTATTTACTATATACATTACAGTAACTGCATTATAAACAGAACAACATAAATAGCCTGCTTGATCGATGATCAGTGACTTAACCAGCAAAAATCTGTTGATCAAATCTGATGGAAGACTGATTTCCGATCAAACACTGATTGTTCTTTCTGCAACAGAAATAGAACTGATGGCCAATCAAACCCTCCTTGATCGCCAATCATATTTTGATCGGTGTTTCTGCAACCAGGCCTTAATCTCTGTTCCTCTCTCAAAGTGAGAGTCCAAGTTTCACAGCCATACAGAACAACCGGCAATATAACTGTTTTATAAATTCTAACTTTCAGATTTTTTGACAGCAGACTGGATGACAAAAGCTTTTCAACCGAATAATAACAGGCATTTCCCATATTTATTCTGTGTTTAATTTCCTCCCGAGTATCATTTATATTTGTTATTGTTGCTCGCAGATATTTGAACTTCTCCACCTCTTCAAAAGATAAATTTCCAATTTTTATATTTCCATTTCGTAATACACTGCTATCTTAAATTGACTGAGCATATTCGGAATTAAATCAATGGCTTTCTCAAAATAAGCTATGAAATATTTCATATGAAACAGTTCTTATCTCGAAAAGGAAGCAAAAGCGAGCAAAATTGTATTAAACATTTTTGTTTGAAATATCTCAAAGAATAATCCCCTGAAATTAATGACGTACGGTGTACGTAATAATAGCAACAGTACCATTTTAAAGTACCCACCGGTAATGTGTTACAAACATGACATTTTTTGGAATAGTGAAATCTTACATTGACAAACTTGTCGACCATGCTGAGCTTCATGGGACTGTTCATGAGGTCCGCCATTGTGTTGATGGAGGAGCTGGTCATTTGCAGCAGTGACACAATTATGGCCGAATAGGACGTGATCAGAAACAGGGACAACAGGAGGAGGAAGACGAACACTATTCTTGAAGACACACTTTCTGGAACATTCTCCGCGCCTGAAAAATAAATGCTGAATATTAGTCCTTGTTTATTTCAACTTTCTAGTAATATACAGAGTGTTTCAAAAATACGGGGCATAATTTCAGGTATGTATTTCCCACATGTGGACAATCAAAATAATTCATTACAACATGTGTCCGGAAATGCTTTATTTCCGAGTTATGGCCTTCACAACATTGAAATTCACCGGAACGTTTTTCTTTCCGCAGGTCGTTGCCGTCAAAGGAGACATTAAGAGGGCACTCTGACAGTTCATTCCGAGGCGAAGGTTACATTCAGTGTTGTGTAGGCGTTAGACTGTGCGACATGTATTCAAATCAAGAGCTGGCAGAGACACACTTCATGTATGGTAAGGAGGACGGCAATGCTGCGCTGGCTCGTCGTTTGTACCAGGAGAGGTACCCACAGCGACAATGTCCAGATCGGAAGACATTTGTACGTCTCCATTACCGTCTGTGCGAGTATGGAAAATTTAACTCTCCTGGTTTGGGAAGGGGAAGACCAAGATCTACAACTCCAGAAGTATAGGAGGAGATTCTGGAGGCTGTGAACATGACTCCTATCAGCACACGAAGGGTAGCGTTGCAAGTCAATGTTCCTCATACGACTGTCTGGAGACTGCTGAAAGAGTATCAATTGTATCCTTATCATTTGCAACGTGTACAGGCCCTGTCACCAGCAGATTACCCTGCACGAGTTAGGTTCTGTCAGTGGTTCTTGCAGCAGTGTGGTGTAAATCCGAACTTTCCTGCCTTAGTATTATTTACAGATGAAGCACAGTTCACACGAGATGGCATAACAAATTTCCACAATCAGCATGTATGGGCGTATGAAAACCCACGTGCAACTGTTCCATCTCATCACCAGGTGCGGTTCTCCCTCAACATGTGGGCCGGTATCATTGGTGATCGATTAGTTGGATCCCATGTACTTGTAAACAGACTTACGGGGCAGGCGTACACAAACTTCCTGGAAAACACCATACCTCATGTTTTAGAAGACACTCCACTGATCAATCATCAACACATTCACTTCTTGCATGATGGCGCTCCTGCACACTTCAGTCGTACGGCTCGCCGGTACTTGGATCGAAGGTTTCCTGATCGATGGATAGGTAGAGGTGGCCCAATTGCTTGGCCTCCACGCTCACCTGATCTGAAACCTCTCGATTTCTACTTGTGGGGCCATTTAAAATCATTGGTTTTTTCGTCTCCAGTGCCTGATTTGGAATCCCTTCGGAATCGAATTGTGGCATGTTCTGAGGACAAAGTCTACGCAATACTCCTGGAGTTTGGGATCGTGTTCGCAGGTCAATGAGACATCGATGTGAGGTCTGTATTCAAGCAGGAGGTGGACATTTTGAACATCTTCTGTAATGACAACGACCTGTGGAAAGAAAAACGTTCCGGTGAATTTCAATGTTGTGAAGGCCATAACTCGGAAATGAAGCATTTCCGGACACATGTTGTAATGAATTATTTTGATTGTCTACATGTGGAAAATACATACCTGAAATTATGCCCCCGTATTTTTTAAACACCCTGTATAATAGAGATGACATTGAAAACTGCTTACAAATGAAGATTTTGAAGAACACCAGTACTGCTAAGTATCGATATTTTAAAGATACCCAATTCATCAATTAATTTTGTCTGTTGGCGCCTAAGTTCTATACGAATTTCTTTTGTGCAGGGTCCAGCAGAGGAATGGGAGGTTATAAATAGTTGTTTCTTGACTCAATAATTTATACGGTACATCTTAATCACACAACTTCTAACACTATCACTTCAGAATATAAAGTACCTACTGTATATAATGGTATATGCTTTCGCGTGTTAATTAAAAAGGTTACATTGTTGACGAGTTTCGTGAGATGGGCCGAAGAAAACAGCCTACAGATAAACCACCAGGGAACAAAACAAATGAACTTCAGAAACGGCGGCAAACAAAGGAAAAAAGACACCCTGACACTGCGGAACGAGCCACTTGAGGTAGTTCACAAATTTAAATACTTAGGAGTAACGCTCCAAACAACATTAAAATCATACAGAATCCACATTCAAGAAAGAGCAGCCGCTGCAATAAAAGCTATGTATTGTATTGTATTGTATTTATTAACATTCCATGGTATTCATACATGCTTACAGCTAGAATATGGAACAAGTCAAAAAACTTAATACTATTATAAAGTCTTCATTTATAGTCACAGTCTAGATGAAATATATAAGACGAGATTTACAATATAGTCTACTAGTACAACACAAAGTTTTAGTATCAATTTCATGAAGTGTTATTGAATGTCATGAATTCACCTACAGAATAGAAGGCGTGAGAAATTAGGTACTTCTTTAATTTGGCCCTAAATAATCTTATGTTTTGAGTTTCATTTTTTATATCGATAGGGAGGCTATTAAAAATTTTTACTGCCATATAACGCACTCCTTTTTGATAGCATGATAGACTTGCCGATGGAGTATGAAAGTCATTTTTTTGACGTGTATTTATGCTATGAACTGTTGAATTAGTTACAAAGTTTTCACGATTACATACGAGGAAGATTATTAATGAAAAGATATACTGACAAGCCATGGGCATTATTTGTAGTTTTTTGAAAATAGTCCTACACGATTCCCTAGATTTGGCACCTACTATTATTCTAATTACTCTTTTTTGTAATAGAAATATACTGTTACTATCTGTGGAATTTCCCCAGAATATTATTCCAAAACTCATTACCGAGTGGAAGTATGCAAAGTATATATAAAGATACCACGAACCCAACGACGAATGTGTGTGTGAACTGTGTGAGAAGCCGTGTGGACGATATCACGTTGAAAACTGCCGTGAAAGGAAAACCTCACTCACAAACTTCTGCAAAGACTAAGCTACAGATCCTAAGCACATTGTGCGCATTTCATTTCATTCATTGTTGACGAGTTTCGGCCAGTGGCCCATCATCAGAACTGGGTTGTCTTCGCGCTTTCTGATTGCGTACAGACGTAATTAACTTATAGGCCTAGTATTGAAATAGTGAAAATGTGTAAGACGGACCAAGAAGAGGAGTCCACTGCTGATATCTCCATCCCCCTAATGCTTGGGACAACAGCGTTATGGGATGAGTACAAGTATCTCACTCTCTTTCTAAAAATGTTGTGTCAAGTAAAACCTCATGGACTTCAGTTTAATTTATATGTCAGGCTATGAACTTTTCAAACAACCCTCGTATTTCGTACCAACCTTGTTGACAAACAATCCCAATGGTATCCAGCACAGCGTCGGTCCACAGAAGAGGGCGGCCCTGTGACTTATTGGGCCTAGTTCTCTTCTGAACGTGTCGGTTGAAGACCAACACAACTGTCAGCAGGGCGACAGTCAGTGTGTACGTAATCCACACGGATTTGCTGAATGGTAGCTCATAAATAATCGACACTTCAGACAGCGATGGTTTCAGGAACATAAATGCACCTCTGCGGGACAAAACTTATATTTAATACACACATTTTATACCTTAATACAGTCATGTCAACTGATGCCCATATGGGCAAGCGCGCGCTTTAGAGCTCAGGAGAGCCTGAGCGCTTTACAGCGGAAAGGAAAGAGACAGACGAGGTAGTATATACAGCTTGGTCGAGCTATATTCAGGGATAGCCAGCACTGAATCAATAGATAAAGGGAAGAGAACTTATCAAAACTGTATCCATGTTAATTTTTAGATTTGTCTGGGAAGTATAAGTGCATTATAAGAATTTAAGTTTCAATTTTAATGCTAATTTTTCACGAGTTTCCTTTTTATTCAAAAGCATGTTTTCTCAACTTTTTACAGAAAGGTGAAATTTTCAGATATGTTTATTTAGTAGCCTTACTGGTACTGAAACAGTGTTTTCGTAAATCTAATATATCGTAAATATGTATTACTGAAGATACCTATTGAAAATTTTGAAAATATTCTCATGGAAAATGTGTCTAAGAAAATGAATTAACAAAGGAACTACTATTACATCATAAACAAAGATATGCGCCTATATGTTGTAAAAACGTCAGCTATATAGCTTCAACAAATTTCGAGAAAATAATTTAATATTCTGATGATAGGAAGTTGCTCACCAATATCACCTTAAAAGCATAATGCGATAAGAGTTTTGTTACCGGTATGTAATATTAGTTACAGTTGAAACACATACCTAGGTAACTTTGCTGTTATTAACTGCAATATTAAGAAACTGGTGTTAGTACTTTGTTTTACAGACAATATAGATAATATCAAACAGCAAATAGCCATATAAAATAACGAGATAAAATTTCACGTTCTGTTTGAAGTTTGTACACCACTGTTTTTTTTTTTAATCCAACAGGTTCCTTATTCATATAAAATTCATATACATAATCCTTGCTCCTTCCATACCTAGAGCTTGATGCCCGCGCACGACATCAAGGTCAGAAAAATGCGCTTGCTTTGACATCACTGCCTTAATACAACATTTAGCGTAAAACTTTAAAGTGACCATCTGTCCCGATTTTTTTCGGGACAGTTCCGAATTTAGACCTCCTGTCCCGGATTTTTCTTAAGCATTTCGGGACTCCAGTTTGTCCCAGATTTTGCCGATATGTTGTGATTTATCCCTTTTTTTTAGATTTTTCTAAGTCTCTGATTGCTAAAGAGCCATACAGGTGGTGTGCAACTCGCCTGAATTTAACAGTTTCAGTAACATAATCTACGGCGTCCATACGCTCCGTCTTCCACATGATCCCAACTGCAGCGATCTCACAGAGTCCACACTCCTCTTGCAGCGAACCAACTACCCCAGTGAAGCAGTGGGATCCGTTGACTGGATAACCCCAGTCAAAGGTTTTGATAAAGTTCAACCTGTCACAGATTAAAATGCAAACCGTATTAATCATAGTTAAATAATTTACGAACATTAATAGTAAAGGGCGAGAGACTTGCTTATTATTTGTAGTGACACATTTCCATACATTTTAAATGAAAGAAAGAAACTATACAGTGTCACAAAAGTCATGGTGAGGTTTCAGAGGATTATATATTTTTTTAATGAATAGAGGTAGAAATGTAGCTAATATTGATGTCAGATGAAAATAAAACTCCCAAAGTTTTTTGTCTGTAAGTTTGAGGCACTGAAGGAAACAAAAGACGGTAACAATCGAACAAATGCAGTAACTTTCATTGTTACAATTAATTATACAAGATGGATGTCCAAAAAAAACTGCAATGTGTCTTGTGGCTGGTAAAATTTGAATCTGTGACTAGTGTACAACGTGAATTTCGTCGCGTGTTTAACGAAGAAACACCAACCAGAATAACATTCGTCATTGGGATAGACAGTTAAAAGAGACTGGAAGTCTATTGGACAAAAAACGTACCGGAAAACCATCGACAAACGATGAAACGGTAGAAGCCATTCGAAGAGCATTTGTTCAGTCCAGAGAAATCAGTTCGTAAATGTGCCCGACAATTAGGACTTCCGAAAACAACAGTTCATAGAGCTTTAAAGAAACGTCTTCATCTGACTCCTTATAAAATTCAACTGTTACATGCACTTCATCTATAGTCGCGACGCTGTTATTTCCGGCGTGACTCCTCATCTTTGCTTACGTCTTAGGAAGTGAAGGCTCTATAAAGTCTAGGTAGGTAGTATCGTTCGCCATTTTTGTTCTTTCATTACCGAGCTACCAGACGAGGGATCTATTTGCCACACCGTTAAACATTATCATGTCGTAGCTCCTATGATAATAAATCAAATGCACTGTAATTCAGCAAATAATTGAGCGGCAAATAACTTCGTCGTCTGCATTCTGCGAACGCCAACGAAAGAGCCAAAATGGCGGGCGATTATATTAAGTATTTATCCAGCCTTAGGAAATGCATAATTTCTTCACCAGCGAATCACAAGACGCACACGTTTAAATGTAGCCGACCTGCAACGTGATTGGCTGCCGGAAATTAGAGCGACGGGACTATAGATATTAAAATATGTCTTCATAAACCTATTGATTTTCCATCTCAAAATTTGTTTTTAGACTTTAATGTACTTAACGTAAGACAAATTTATTATATTGTATTAATAAAATCCATACATAAAAATCGAAATAATTTTGAAATGCATTCTCATAGTTATGAAACAAAAGGTATGAATTCTTTAAGATTGTTTGAACCAAAATGCAACACTGTTACAGTATTTAATCAGAGTAGTAATTTAGGCCCAAGAATATATAACAAATTTATATTTAAATATCCTAATCTTGTCAATTCTAATAGTTCTAGTATTAAATTTAAAATGTTATGTATGGATTTCATAAAAATTGAAAAATTGTAAATTTAAATTTATATACTATAATTGCATAGTAGATATAAGACAAATTATATTGTTAATTTCAATTCAGGAATCCGCCCCTGAGCACGAGTTCTCCTCTTTCAGGGGCGAGGTAAAGTTTTTTTTCTGTATATATTATATGTTATGTTATGTTATAATTATTAGCAAAATAATGAACAAATAAATAAATAAATAAATAAATAAATAAATAAATAAATGATTATTACAAAAAGTAGGTCTATGAGTTTGCTTTGGATATGCTTAATGAGTCACAGATTCAAATTTTGCCAGTCACAAAACATATTTCACTTTTCTTAGGACATCCATATTGCATAATTAATTGTAACAATGAAAATTATGCATTTATTCGATTGTTGCCATCTTTTGTTTCCTTCAGTGCGTCATACTTACAGACGAAAAACCAATTTTACATTTCTGCCTCTATACATTCAACAAATATAATCCTTGGTCAGAACTTCGACCTGTTACGCTGGTCCGGGGTTCAAGTCCGCACAAGTGTCACCATGGATTTTAACAGTAACATATTGTAGAATTTACATGTTCATGAATGTTAAAGTTATCTTACCTGAAGTTTAACATTTCAGATATATACATCATGAGGACGAAATGCAGTTTGCCTTCAGTATTGAGATGCCTGTACCGAAGATCCAAGTATGCGTCATCTGTGTCATCATCTAAAAACTGAACATTAATAAAAATTAATTTCATATACAGAGTGTTTGGAAATACCGTCCAAGAACAGCACTGAAGGATAAAGTGCATAATACCAATATTAATTCAAGTATGTTGGACCAATGTCTAGGCACTTGGTGTACGATGTCATCTTCCTGTAGCAATGTGTTCCATGTCCATCTATTCATTTGTATCACACAACACACAGGCGGATGTATGGGACATTTCTATCCTGCGCAGGTGACTTGCCAAAAAATCAACCTGAACATCGCAACGACAGAGTTACGTGGCCCTTGGAGGATTATCTAGACCCAATAAAATTTCCAGGTTTCATATTTTGCTCCATCCGAATTTTGTTGTTTTTCGGTAGATCTGAATTTACTTTTGATTAGGTAGTTGTTTTACAAAATAAAATGGAAGTATTTTATTAGATGGTAGTAAAGTATCAGTGCCCTTTTAGCCAAGCATATGAACAACTAATATTCCATGTTCACTCATTGCAGTGATAACGTAGTATGCGTTATAAACTGGAGCACATTATCGAAACGCATGAAGAAAATGCTAATAATGTTACTGTCATCCTCTGAGGAGTTTAGTGCTGAGAGGAATGCGGTTCCGACTAGTCAAGCGCGATACCGGAGTGGGTGGGAACAGTGACAGCGGCAGTCTGGAAGGAAGTACAATCATACTGAAAACATTCGCCCAATTTACGAGATAGAGATACAACCATTCGTACTTATGTGTTCAGAGAAGGAAAGTATTGTAGAAATTTATTTATTTATTTGTTATTTATTTATTTATTTATTTATTTATTTATTTATTTATTCATTCATTCATTCATTCATTTATTTATTTATTTATTTATTCTGGTGAAGTTAAGGCCATCACACCACCAGAAATACAAATACAATAAAATAAATAAAAAGAAAAATCATAATACAACTACAATAATATAAATGAAAAGAAGAATCCTACTATAAAATTTAATGATTAGTAGAATTGAATTAAATTTGTAAAGTAATCAATTTACTGCTGAACTCACTTGACAAGTAAAACTACTTGATTTGCATTTTAAGATATCACCAACAAATGATTTTTGCATGACATTATAGGAATCTGTTTTTCGCGAAACCAATCACACATATTCTAAAATTCCAATAGAATAAAGCCAAAAACTTTTCCACAGCATGTTTCCTTAAAAATGACTTGTAACGGTGAAATATTTAATATGAGTAATTCATATAATATTAACATGGCTAACATCAGGAAGATGTTTGAGCAAATATTGCAACAATATATTTAATATATTAATAACAAAACCATAGGCCTAGGTAAACAATATGTATATGAAATATTCACACACTACTACAAACTGAAGACTGCATATTTTTGGACGATTAATACTTCCCACTCCGCTCGGCTCGGCTTGGCTGTAGCAACAAAAGAATCTACCTGCAACCCCCCGCACCGATGGCAAGAATACCTCAGGTCCAGTGGCGGCTCGTGATAAAATATTATGTATGTTCACAATTTTGTGTTCCAAAATCGAAGAGAATTTGAAATCGTACGTTTTTAGTCTAATATGAAATGTCATGATTCCAATGTTTCACTGTCGTAAAAACAGTATATAAATTGAAAACAACATATAATAATAATAATAATAATAATAATAATAATAATAATAATAATAATAATAATAATAATAATAATGAAACCTAATCTTTTATTTCCAATTTTTCCTGGAAAGCTAGTTTACCCAGCTCTTTACTCTTCAAAATTACTTGAACGGAGTTCATTGTTTACGACTGTTAAAAATTAATACATAAAACAATTTACAAAAGCGTGTGTTCAGTAATATACTGTATACACTATAGCCTATACCAGTACTGTAATCCCATTCGCATAGCTTGATTACTATAAATACATGCCAGTAAATATTATTCTTAAATAATATACACCACCATACAGATATTTAAATTCATACCACCATCACATTCAGCCAGCACGTCTTTGAAAGCCAAACTATGCTATTCCCGCGCATTCGTGAAATTTCTGTAACCTTCTTGAAAAGAGCACGGCTTGTACTTGAACGGATGTTGCCAAGTTTACATAAGAAGTTTATGCAAGATGCGGGAAGTTTAAAATACTCGATCCTGATATTATACATCCCCACTACGTCAATACGGTATTAAATAATAACACTAGTCGTGCATTAATGGAAATAAGGTGTTCACGTGCTCTTGTGCTCTTATTGACGCACCGCCACTGCTCAGGTCCCAGCGCTAAACTCGTCGGAGGAAGACAGTACATGCTATTGTTTGTTTAGCAACTCTTTGGATCAGCGCTAGTGTACTGCTCTTCCATCAGGACAGCTCGGATTCGATCCTCAGCGAAGTTGTACCGGTGATGGAATTTATGGAGGATCCTTGATTGCTCTATTTGTAATTAAGTAATGTAGTGAACAATAAAGAAGGAAGAAGAATAAAAAACAAGCAGAACAACCAGAGAAAGAAGAAAGTGGAGAAAGGTGTGGGACAGAGAGACAGTAATTTTTATTATTTTTTTATTGTGCATATTACTACGACACTGCACGAAGGCAACTTACTAATAAAGTAGCGTTGATGGGGATCCCCCCATAGTCGTCCCTTCTAGGTTCTGGCGGGAGCACACGCATGTGCGTCGGATCCCAGATGCGCCGTGGCGTCACTGTCAGAGGTTGCTGGCTGCCACTCTTGTACAAGTCCCATAGCTCTGCCCCGTTCAGATCAGACCGGGGCTCTGCGACAGTCACGTGGCTGTCCAGAGGAACATCCAAGTCCTTGTGTGACCACGTGACCGCGTCCGCCGTCAACAATAACCAGAAGTGTTGACTGCTGAACAGATTCTTTTCAGACGCCTGTATGAGACAAGAAGTGGACATGAGTTGTTTTCTGATTTAAAAGGGCTGCGACAAATGGCCTATTCGGCGGACGAGAATGGGATATAAGCCTACTCTTAACCAATAATTCAAATATACTTACGAGCTATTCCATCTCAAATCGACCGAAATATAGAGAAAATTGACCTTACAATTTCTAAATACAATAAAACTTTTTTGTACGTAGAGAACTGTATACAATGCTTTATGCAAAATTTGAGGCATCAGAACTTCATAGTGTCTAAATTAAAAATATTTAAATTTATCGTATTTTCATAAAATTAGCAACTTTAAACTGTTGTAGCTACGAAACCCTTTCACCCAATTATCAAAATTATAGTTTATTTTGATGCTGAGAAATTAAAGTTTATATTGACATATAAACAGATTTTCTTACTTTTTATGGAAATGGAGGAATTTAGATTTTTCTTCATTACAACGCCTTTGCCAAGGAAAAAATATTTTAAAAATATATAGTTAGATTCCGCATTGAAAGTACAAATAAACACATTTTTTACTGATGGCACGTTGATAAGAAAGTATTGAAAATATCAAATAAAGAAAATAAATAGTACGCGCGTGAACTAACCAGCCGACTGTGAGGCGGGAGATAGCCGAGGTAAGCAAAGCCAGGAGACATAAACACGTGATGTGTCGTCTAGCAGTCATGGCTGTGCTAGCTTTATCACAGGTTTTCATAAACACAGGAGTAAAGTGACGCCCAACGCTCGCTTATCTTCAGCTCTCGGCCAGTGCGTGCGGTACTGCGCAAGTCTAGGCGTGTGAAAATAATTTATTTAATACCCTCGAAACTTATTGCCATACCACTAAGCAAACAATGCCGAATCCCTCTTTTAATTATGCAAGGTTTTTTTCTCAATATTTTTTTTACATTTTTACAAATTAGCAAAAAGCCTAAAAGTAAGTAAAAATCAGATTATCTGTCTCTCTGTATACAATAAAAATAAGGATTACTTCTTAACATAACCTACCAAATGTCAGCTTCAAAATAAGCTCCCGTTCAATATTCTGCAATAAATGGTTCCAGAGTTCTGAGCACTGAAAGAGGCTTGTTTTTATAAAATACGCTAAATTTGTCGCTCAACAATACGAAAACCGTTTAACTTTCGATAGTATATTTTTGAAAATGCCCTCTCCTCAGCACCTTGTATAAATAGGGAAAAAATTAGAGTATAAAAAATGCGAGGTTTTTTACTGATCGATTTCATATGGAATAGCCCTTACACAATACATAGGCGCCAACTTTTTTGAAATATTGGTAGGACAAGACTCTGCACAAAAGTTTGGGAATTCACTGCTGTGGAGTAATGGTTACCATGTCCGACCATGAAACGAGAGGGCTCGAGTTGGTTGAGGTTTTTTCCGAAATTTTCCCTCAAGTCATTAAGAGCAAATGTAACTTTAGGCGCTGAACCCAGGACTCATTTCACTGACATTATCAACTTCATTTCACTCAGAGGCTAGATAACTATCGTAGTTGATAAAACGTCGTAAAATAAACCAATTAAAAATGTCTAACAAAACTTTAGCCTAATTGCTGTTTCTAAAAAAATGTCGTTACGTATTTTTCATAAATTAATAAATTAACATCGTCTGATTTTCCATACAGTGCCATGGACATTGCTTAACCCACGATGGCTGAAAACTGCAGTCCGTAACTATCTTTTCCCTTTCACTTCTTTGCTCACCCTTCGTTGATCCTTGCAGCGATGGCGAACATAAGCTATTAATCCATGTTGAATCTTTCGTACACTACATGCTGCATTCAGGACAATGGTACACGTACACAGATTACTCAACATACCCATGAGCCAATAACTCTACAATGACGAAGTGAACACAATCTAATACATAGCACAAGAAAATGGTTACAACCCAAACATAATAGACAACATCATAAGGAAGACAAAACAAAAACTCAACAAACACAAAAACACACAAAACACAACACAAACACAAGAAATAGGCCTACATCACACTAACATACGAAAACAAAAACACACTCAAGATCGCATCCTCATTCAGAAAACAGAAACACAATATAGCATACAGAACAGAAAACACACTACAAAGACATCTCAACACACAAACAACACAAACAAATAAATACAACCACACAGGCGTATACAAACTGACATGCAATAGTTGCGACAGTTCCTACATTGGACAGACAGGCAGATCATTCCAAACTCGATACAGAGCAATAACCAGAGGACACAATACTTCTACATATGCCGAACACATAACTAATGCTAACCACACATACAATAACATAAGTACAGACATGGAAATTCTACACATACAACTCAAAAACTAAAAACTCAACACACTAGAACAATATGAAATATACAGACACACTAAAACACATCCTAATCAAATTCTCAACACACAGATCAATTTCAGAACACACACACTATTTGACACAACTCTTCATCACACGGACACACCCACACAACGGGCAGCGGAGTTGAGATAGCGCCGAGATCCAGTAGGCTCTGAGTAGCACCGAAACAGCTGTAAGCAGCACATTTTATTTTTTTATTTTATTGGGTTATTTTACGACGCTGTATCAACATCTAGGTTATTTAGCGTCTGAATGATATGAAGGTGATAATGCCGGTGAAATGAGTCCGGGGTCCAGCACCGAAAGTTACCCAGCATTTGCTCGTATTGGGTTGAGGGAAAACCCCGGAAAAAACCTCAACCAGGTAACTTGTCCCGACCAGGATTCGAACCCGGGCCACCTGGTTTCACAGCCAGACGCGCTGACCGTTACTCCACAGGTGTGGACTGTAAGCAGCACATGCTTACACAATTAACACGAGTAAGATCGTCATTTAATCAATTATTTATATTCAAGTGTTAAAAGTAGTGTACGAAAGATTCAACCTGGATGATAGGATATTTTCGTTAGCTCTTATTATGTGTCCTTCCCATTTCATGCCTTATTTTTGTGTGTGTTAGTACGATATTTTCTTAAATTTATTAATTCTGAAAATGCCCCAATTCTCTTCCAAATTAGTGTCTGGGTGTGTAACGTACCTCGGCAAGCAGACGCTGGCTTCCTTCGCAGTTGAGGTCCAGGATCACTGCCAATTTGCGGAAATCGGTCACCCGCAAGGACTCTAACGTGGCATCGCCAGGAAGACGTATCACCCCATACAGTCCAGCGTGTGTGAGCTGCTTGAGCAGTTTTGTGAGATCTGTAGAACAGGGGCGACAGGAGAGACAAATAATGACAGAACGAACGAAGGAAATATAAAATGGAAAGAAACGGAAAGGTGGAAAAAGAAATAAAATAAACGAAAAACGTAGAAACGAACAAATGTAGTGACAGAGTAAGAAATCAGGGGCGGTTATTCAGGTGAAGTAGGTGAAGTGCCACTTCACCTGTTTACATGTAAAACACAATTTTATCTCTTATTAATAATTAATTCTAGTTATTACGGGTACCGTATATCTAAAATAAAATAAAGTCGTTATGAACAGTGTTTAGTTGTATAAATAGTACCTGTAACTGTCCGCTGAATAGAATAATGTCAACAGTTACGAGCGCCAAGCGGTGTCTATTGTAACTTACAATATTGTAGAGAGGTGAAATTATTTGGGCTCCCATTCTCATACAGCACTTGGTTTCCATGGTAACGTGACGTCACGCACTAACGAAAGATTGTATGAGTGAAGTGCGCTTCTGAGTCTTTCAGTTGCGGAGGACTGTCAGATTTGTTGTAGTTGGAGTAACCAATTTGCAGATCTAACGGTACTAACAATAGAGAAGAGTTGAAGCTGGTCTCCAAAGCCGGGGACTATTATGTAAGGGCTGTGAAATTTTACAGTACAATATGTACTACTCGAGAATAAAGTCTGTGTGATGTATCTTGTCTCACTGTGAAAAGAGAGAGAAAGGAGATATGTCTTACTTCGTCTGTGTTGTTATGGCGATGAAGGAGTTGAGCGATGTCGTCCATCCATCCAGTGGCGGAACGGACTAGTTGATACATTCTGCAGCGCAAAATAAAATTACAAAATATCTCTCTTCGTACTGTGTAGTTCCGTCACTGAGCTTGTCTTTCAAGAAATTGAGTTCCGGCAGCCTGTACAATAACAAGTTTTTGAAAGGAATCCTGAAAATTTACAACCCTCCTATAATCTCCACCCTCATTTGAAGGGACTTGGTTTTATTGCTACTGAGACAAGATAAACCTTACCAGGTATAGTATCCTCATTCCTTGTGTCCAAGCAGCCACCCCTGCAACGGTAAATTAGCTGGCTGTATGTTATTTTATCAGGAATACACCCTACATAGCTTTGGATAGAAATACTTATACTCTCCACCCTCCACCCTCAGTTAAACTCTGACATTTTATGAAGACATCATCGACAGGTTTGCGGCTTTAAAAGATACGAGGATTGACTTGATATGCAAGAAATTGGGTGAGTCCTGAAATAAATTAATTTTCCTGTTTGCATGTGTTCTATAAATTGTAAAATTGTATTTAATTTACGAATTGTAGGCCTACTCGTTATATTGGTAAAACTGTTCATGCATTTGTGTATGTGAACAGCACTTCACCTACATTTTTTACGACGAGCCGCTACTGTAAGAAATGCGACAGAAAATATAAAATGAAAGGCGAAGAAATTATGAAAAAAGAGAAAGAAAGACATTCCGGTTAATAACCAAGAAAATGTCTAGGAGAAAATAGAAATTAAAAGATGACAGGGGATTCGTATAATCTCTGTAATTGCGTGGAACGTTTAATTGAATGATGGTTGTATGATTGTATAGGTTTGGATGTTTGTAGATTATGATGTGTATGAAATAAATTAAGGGTCATCATGCATGTCACATTATTAAGAGTTATTTTATTTGTACCTTTTACGCTATGTTGTGGGTTGCTAAGAAGTAATGATTTGCGCATTCTGGCTAAGAAAAAAATTATGGTTTATTTAACGACGCTCGCAACTGCCGAGGTTATATCAGCGTCGTCGGTGTGCCGGAATTTTGTCCCGCAGGAGTTCTTTTACATTAAATCCAGACGTTTGAGATGGGCAGGACATGTAGCACGTATGGGCGAATCCAGAAATGCATATAGAGTGTTAGATGGGAGACCGGAGGGAAAAAGACCTTTGTGGAGGCCGAGACGTAGATGGGAAGATAATATTAAAATGGATTTGAGGGAGGTGAGATATGATGATAGAGACTGGATTAATCTTGCTCAGGATAGGGACCAATGGCGGGCTTATGTGAGGGCGGCAATGAACCTCCGGGTTCCTTAAAAGCCAGTAAGTAAGTAAGTAAGTAAGTAAGTAAGTAAGTAAGTAAGTAAGTAAGTAAGTAAGTAAGTAAGTGAGTTCTTTTACATGCCACTAAATCTAGTGACATGAGCCTGTCGCATGGACATTTTTCCCAAATAGGTGCCCACTTAAACAATATTCCACGTTAAAAGTAAAGAAAGAGAAAGAATTTATGAGAGAATGTTAAAAGAGAAAACCATGAAAAGCAGGAACGGAAAATGAGAAGAGAAAGATAGATGTTACGAAATAACATAAATATGAAAAAAGCAGAAAAAGAAAAAAGGAATTTAAGGCCAAGTAGAAAAATTAAGGAAGAGTGAAATGAGGAAGGATAAACAAAGAACTAAGGACATGAGAAATCGTGAAAACCAGAATAAGTGAGAAAATGAACATAAAGGGACAAGCGAAATACATAAGAAAAGGAAAGAAAGACAACAGAATTTGAAAAAGGGAAAAGAGAAAGAACTTCTATTTTCCGTTATGTAGGGGAAAGGGTTCGTTCACAGAATTCATGCTGTCCACCGTTGTGGAGTATCGGGTAGCATGGCTGACCGAGAAACGAGCAGGCCCGGGTTGAAATCCTAGTTGGGACAAGTTATCTGGTTGAGGTTTTTTCCGGGGTTTTCCCTCAACCCATTAAGAACAAATGCAGAGTAACTTCCGGCACTCGACCCTGGACTAATTTCGCTGGCATTATCACCTTCATCTCACTCAGATGCTAGATGACCATAGTAGTTGATAAAGCATCGTAAAATAACCAATGAAAAAAATTGATGCTGAGAAAATTCCCCCCCCCCTTCCCAAGAGGATTCAAACCAGCCTTCAAACCTTCATCTCACTCAGACGCTAGATAACCATAGTAGTTGATAAAGCGTCATAAAATAACCAATTAAAAATTTTGATGCCGAGAAGAAAATTTCTTCCCTCTCCCCTCACCCCTCCAAGAGGATTCAAACCAGCCTTCAAACCTTCATCTCACTCAGATGCTAGATAACCATAGTAGTCGATAAAGCATCATAAAATAACCAATTAAAAAAATTTGATGCCGAGAAGAAAATTTCTTCCCCCTCCCCTCACCCCTCCAAGAGGATTCCAACCAGCCTTCAAACCTTCATCTCACTCAGATGCTAGATAACCATAGTAGTCGATAAAGCATCATAAAATAACCAATTAAAAAAATCTGATGCCGAGAAGAAAATTTCTTCCCCCTCCCCTCACCCCTCTAAGAGGATTCAAACCAGCCTTCAAACCTTCATCTCACTCAGATGCTAGATAACCATAGTAGTCGATAAAGCATCATAAAATAACCAATTAAAAAAATTTGATGCCGAGAAGAAAATTTCTTCCCCCTCCCCTCACCCCTCTAAGAGGATTCAAACCAGCCTTCAAACCTTCATCTCACTCAGATGCTAGATAACCATAGTAGTCGATAAAGCATCATAAAATAACCAATTAAAAAAATTTGATGCCGAGAAGAAAATTTCTTCCCCCTCCCCTCACCCCTCTAAGAGGATTCAAACCAGCCTTCAAACCTTCATCTCACTCAGATGCTAGATAACCATAGTAGTCGATAAAGCATCATAAAATAACCAATTAAAAAAATCTGATGCCGAGAAGAAAATTTCTTCCCCCTCCCCTCACCCCTCCAAGAGGATTCAAACCAGCCTTCAAACCTTCATCTCACTCAGATGCTAGATACCATAGTAGTCGATAAAGCATCATAAAATAACAAATTAAAAAAATTTGATGCCGAGAAGAAAATTTCTTCCCCCTCCCCTCACCCCTCTAAGAGGATTCAAACCAGCCTTCAAACCTTCATCTCACTCAGATGCTAGATAACCATAGTAGTCGATAAAGCATCATAAAATAACCAATTAAAAAAATTTGATGCCGAGAAGAAAATTTCTTCCCCCTCCCCTCACCCCTCTAAGAGGATTCAAACCAGCCTTCAAACCTTCATCTCACTCAGATGCTAGATAACCATAGTAGTCGATAAAGCATCGTAAAATAACCAATTAAAAAAATTTGATGCCGAGAAGAAAATTTCTTCCCCCTCCCCTCACCCCCCCTCCCCCAAGAGGATTCAAACCAGCCTTCAAACCTTCATCTCACTCAGATGCTAGATAATCATAGTAGTCGATAAAGCATCGTAAAATAATCAATTAAGAAAAATTAATGCGAGAAAATCCATCCCCACCTCCCACAAAAGGATTAAAATCAGCGTTCAAAACTTCATCTCATTCAGACGCCAGATAACCATAGTAGTTGATAAAACGTCGTAAAATACCAATAAAAAAATTGATGCCGAGAAAATTTCTTCCCTCCCCCGAAGAGGATTCAAACCAGTAAGTCAAGGCATGACGTCTTAGAGTTGACTTAAGTGACCAGAACTTAATATCTTACCCACTTTATTCCAACAGGAGAAGATGACAACAGCTGACCAACGTCTTTGTGCAAGGAAGTTGTTGATGAGTTCATTTACGCTATCGTGAACTGCTGGTTCGACCACTGTCCAAAGGCTTAAAAAGGACAAAACTGCTCCGAAATGTAGGTACCGGTAGTACATATTTTTCATTGCAGTGGAATCCTCCCTGGAGACAAACAACTTATTGTTATCTTCCGTTACCTAAAGTAAGACTGTCACTTATTTTGCATGGAGAAGAATGCAGTGAATTTTCCACATTATTTCTTTCACCTTAGGTCTTACTATTTAACTTCCTTTAAGGGAAGGCAGAGGTGAATATTTCAAAATCCACAAAATTTATCCAATTTGTTTGAAATTGATCATGGATACTAAGTATGTTATTAGTAATGGACATACCAAGTTTCAACTTTCTAAGTACAATAGTTCTGTAAATATTAATAATTTTATAAAACTTTATATCGTTTGATATAAAATGCTCCATGCACCGTAATGTAAGAAATTTTCAATATTTCTTTTTATTTATATGTTCAGAGAAGGTATATGAATAATGATGAATAATATAGTAATGCAGTTATCTTGGTTTTAATTTCATACTTTTAAGGGCACAAAATCAAAAACTAACATCGGAATATCAAAATAAAGATAATAAAAAATGGAAAAAACCAAATTTTCATTTTTTCTTCAGTTTTGTTCGAAAATTTCACCTCTGCCTCCCCTTAAGTTTCATTAAATACTTGAACATGATTAATAAAATATATAAAAGAAACAAACATAATATACGAATGTTTGAACAAATAAGTACCTACACATAATCCAGAATATAAAAGATACGAATATAACAAAGAACTGGTACTAAAGTTTGAATTTCATGTCTTACCCTCAGAAGTCATAGGAGAAAGGAAAATATGATGTGTACCCTTATTTTGCCAGAGGCGAAATTCCTACAAACAAAATGAATAAGTGACGATACCCTTTATTTAAAATGTCGTTTAGGCTGCAGGATTGCGTTGGAACATATATATCTCGTTTTCCTGTTACTCCGTATCATGTAAGACTTATTAAAATTGCATCACAAATGACGCCACTTTTGAGCAAATAAAGTTATACTTATAGTAGGCCTATCTGATTTTGAATAGAGTTTCTAGGTAAACATAAAATACAGCTTCATATAAAGAGAATTCTTAATAGCTTAAAATCTTACAGCATAGTTCAAACAGATACATTAAATAAAGAAATCTTAACAGAAGATTTTATTAGGTTCAATTTAAGATTTAGGCCTATCATTTCTCTTTTGCACTATTGAATATTTCATAAACCCAAGATTATATTATTTAATTATACAGGGTGTTTAAAAATAGGGCATAATTTCAGGTATGTATTCACAATATGTAGACAATACAAAAAGTTCATTACAACATGTGTCCGGAAATGCTTGGTTTCCGAGTTAGGGCTTTCAAAACAGTGATATTCACCAGAACATTTTTCTTCCCGCAGGTAGGTGCCGTGACAAGATATTAACAGAAGACACTTTGACAGTTAATTCCGAGGCGAAGGGTACATTGAGTGTTGTGTTTGGCGTTGTATTGTACGACATGTACTCAAATTTGGAGCTGGCAGAAGTGCACTTCACATACGATAAGGCGAACGGCAATGCTGCGCTGACTAGTCGTTTGTACCCTGATCGATGGATAGGTAGAGGTGGCCCAATTGCTTGGCCTCCACGCTTACCTGACTTGAACCTCATCGATTTCTACTTGTGGCGTCATTTAAAATCATTGGTGTATTCGTCTCCTGTGCCTGACATGAAATCTCTTCAGAATCGAATTGTAGCAGGTTGTGAGGAAATACGCAATACTCCTGGAATTTGGGATCGTGTACGCAGTGCCATGAGACATCGATGTGAGGCCTGTAGGCCTATTCAAGCAGAAGGTGGACATTTGTACATCTGCTCTAAAGGCACTCTAAACCTGCGAGAAGAAAAACGTTCCAGTGAATATCACTGTTTTGAAGGCCATAACTCGGAAACCAAGCATTTCCAGACACATGTTGTAATGAACTTTTTGTATTGTCTACATGTGGGGAATACATACCTGAAATTATGCCCTCTATTTTTGAAACACTCTGTATATATGTATATAATTAATATTTATTGCTATATGTAATACAAAATAAATACATAATATGGACGTAGTGCATACTGCTTGAGCAAGCTCGTGCTCGGGGGTAGTTTCTATAAATAACAGCTATTTTGTACTAAATGAAACGTAACAAAGATTCAATAAAATTACAAAAACAATACAACAATTATTACAAAACAGGAATAATTACGAAGATAGAAGTAGAGAATCAAGTCAAGAACAGCATGTAAGTATAAATTAATATACTGAAATTAAGAAAAAGAAAAAAAAGTAAAAAGAAACATTAATATTAAATAATTTGCTTAACTTTTTTTTTAATTTCTTAAAATCAAAATTACCTAGGTCAGGATTTATTATCAAAATAGAGTTGTATAACCTTGGTCCGTAACTCTGGCTTTGATTTATTTCTGTATTAGTTGTATAACCTATAGAAAATGATTTAGCCTACAATACTCAGTACATAATTTAAATATCGTTGCAAAAAATATATAAAATGGAAATAAATACAGAAATAAAAACAAAGTTAGGATCTTCTGGAGAAAATACCCTGTCCCTAATAAAATATGCTTAGAATGCAAAATTTTAGAGAGAGTTAATGATTTTACATATCTTGGCTACAAATTAATATTTGATAATGGTTTGTATATAATGAGCAAAATTGTAAAATTTTCTAAAACTACGAGAATAATAAATCCCGCGCCGTGGTCTATGGCATCCTGCCTAGGACTCGCCTTACGGAATGCGCGTTGGTTCGAGTCCTCATGGGGGAAGAAATTTTCTCATGAAATTTCGGCCAGTGTATGGGACCGGTTGCGAATACCAGCTATAACAGCTGGGGGGATCATCGTGCTAACCACACGATACCTCCATTCTGGTTGGATGATCGTCCACCTCTGCTTTAGCATGTGGGCGTGAGGTCAGCAGCCGGCTTGTCGGTCTAGACCCTTCACGGGCTGTAGCGCCACGGATTAATTAATTAATTAGTTGTGTAACATTTAGGTTCACCTAAAGGACATGTCAAATTTCTTCTGGTAGAATAAACGTGTTGTTCTTCATATTTCTCAAGATTTTTATGATATTTTACTAATATATATTTATATATTTGTTCAATTTGGAAAACATTAAAATATGAATAAATCAAATCTGTTGGATAATCAATTTACTTCTTTAAGCAAACTTTAATTATCTAAATAACTGATTAAATGGCGATCTTACTCGTGTTAATTACGTAAGCATGTGCAGCTTACAGCTGTTTTGGTGCTACTTAACACCATCCTCAGAGCCTACTAGATCTCGGCGCTATCTCAACTTCGCTGCCTGTTGTGTGGGTGCATTCGTGTGATGAAGAGTTGTGTCAAATAGTGTGTGTTCTGAAATTGATCTGTGTGTTGAGAATTTGATTAGTGTGTGTTTTAGTGTGTCTGTATATTTCATATTGTTCTAGTGTGTTGAGTTTTTGGTTTTTGGGTTGAGATAGCACCGAGATCTAGTAGGCTCTGAGGATGGTGTTAAGTAGCACCGAAACAGCTGTAAACCGCACATGCTTACGTAATTAACACGAGTAAGATCGCCATTTAATCAATTATTTATATTCAAGTATTAAAAGTAGTGTACGAAAGTTTCAACATGGATTTAATTATCTACTTTTGAAAATACAAATAATGTTAAATACCGGTACATGTTATGTTTAAATGAAATGAAATGGGACATATGATATTTCAAGAATAAGCAGATAATGGTACACATATCAATCTGGTGCCTTGTTGTCACAAACAATATGAAAGGGCGAAATTTGAAGGAAAACTTTTGGGATTAACATTACCAGGGTAGAAAGTGTTGTGCTCAAAATGATATGAAGTACTGTTATTACAAGTTATCTTGAACTTTACATCCCCTAAGTCTGTCTTTCGAACTGCTCGGTACGGCATGTACTCATCAACGTAACGGCACGGCAAGGATGCCCCTCCCTCGGGTAACGTGACTCTTTTCAGAAAACGTTGGTTCTTTCACTTTACGGCTCTCTACTGTAAAAGAACTTTGATCAATACAGACATCATCTCACGACACTCTGGTTTTGAGAGGAGAACATAGCTTCGTAGCAGGTTTTAATTAACCTATAATAAGTAAGTATTTAAATATAATCGTGTATACTACAGCTATTTCTATACATTATCTAGGCCTACATGACTTACACCTACGGCAGATATGTGCATATTCTTATAACAATATTTTACAGACTTCTTATTTGAATTTACATTAATTTACAATTATACACAATCCATATCCCTATCATTGCTGTCATCGTCTTCATCGTTTGATCCAAAATTAATTATTATTTCGTCAATGGCATCATCATTCGGAATTATCTTCTTAATCGTAGGTACTACTTTCTGAACAAGATAGAATTCTTCGATTGTATCCTGAATGACATGTTGATCGAAGTTGTCCACTTCAACTTTACACAAGTCCTAATTCTGGAATGAAATAGTATGTTTTGCAGAACTATAACAAAATAATAACTTACAACAGTAATTCATTATGTCGCTCACAGTACACACACTATTGTACATAACTATTATAGCAATAATTTCTAAACATTACATAACTATTCTTTCCCGGAGTAGTGTGAGGTTCAATCGGTTGTAATTCAAAATTATTCTTAATTCTCTTCACGGAACTAATACTTTTGCCAGAGCATTTAGCCGCTCTCTCATATCCCTTATCAGGAGGTTCCAGCAACATTTCTTTAATTTTTCCTCCTCGCAACACTTATATTTGCGATAATTTCTCTTTCTCCACTGTGGATAACAGCATTACTTTTTTCTGCTGATTTCACCATAATTACTACCATGTGGTTGCTGCTCCATGTTAACACTACTGGTACGCAGTGAAGGAAATTGTTCTATGTTTTTTGACAAGAGATTATGATGTGGAGCATGCGCAAACAACTCAGTTGGCTCCACCCACGTTACGCGCTTCCTTCCCTCTGCACCTCTGTCCCCGCTCAGAAAGTTCAAGATAACTTGCAAAGACAAAGTAGCTACAGTATACCAAATCCATACTTCCTGATTTATTTTTCAAATTTATGCTATTCTTAATTCTAACCCAATTCTTAAGGTTTTAAAAATGAATTTACAAACTCCAAAACTTACATTTCCACTTTCTTGTTTTGGATAGGCCACACGCTGAGAAAGCCAGATGGAGCTGTTGAGAAGACTGCATTTGACTGGAATCCACAAGGAGTAAGGAAGAGAGGATGGCCTAGAAAAACATGGAAACGATCTATAGAGGAGGAAGTAGAGAGATGTGGGGAAAAGCTGGAAAGAGGTGAAACGGATGGCTGGCAACAGAGTACGCTGGAGGAACTTTACTGCTGCCCTATGTTCCACCTAGGAACAACAGGATATAAGAAGAAGAAGAAAGAAGAAGAAGAAGACTTTTTTGTTATATGAAGCACATTAGAAAAATCAATTTCGAGATTTTAATGGCAATGCGCATTTTCAGCAACCTGAATACAGAAAGAGCCCATCAGTCTGTGTACAGTCGTTTTTCATTAACTACAGTATTTGGCAGATTTTGTTCACACTCAGTATATTTATGAACCATTATGAGAAATTGAAAAAAAAGTAACACACACTGACGGTCCACCAATGTGGAGTAACAGTTAGCGCATCTGACCGTGAAACGAGCAGGCCTGGGTTCAAATACTGGTTGGGGTTTTTTTCCGGGGTTTTCTCTCAACCAATTGAAGCAGAATTGCTGGGTAACTTTCGGCGTTGGATCTAGGAATCATTTCGCGATCATTAATTCAGATATCCATACAATAGCCTGGGTTAAGTTTACAGTGCAGCGTGCTGTACTTGTACAAGAGTGAGGCCATTCGGCTACTCAATCAATCACAGAATTGGCGTGATAAGCACAATAAGCCTCAGGCTGCAGTGCAAGCCTTCGGGTCCCTCCTCTGTATAAGAAAAAACCACACACTGACGATTTACAAAAATTGGCTGTAGGCTCCTACCGGTAACGATTTTTAAATAATACTATTATCATGCGATAAATTATAGTTCAGAGAGTAGGCTCCATAAAAAATTGTATTATGATACTTAATATTGCCAATTGAAAACTCCTCCAAACTAAAATTTAGGAGCTTAGAAGTACATACCGGTACTACATATATGAATGATTTCTCGAAATTAATTATATACAGTATGTTACCAGTATCCAATATCATTAAAATTATTAAGAAAATAGATTAGCTTTTCTATAAAATTAGTTACAAAATTTTTAATTAACATAACCTTTGAACAAAACATATACCAGGTAATGTATGTATCGTCTTCACGAAATATTATTTGTTTTTATCTTAAACTGATATAGTTGAAAAATTATTTCTACCAGAAAACAAAACCTCAGAACAATGATATATTGTTGCGGAAAATATTTCTATCTGAAAAGAAAACCTCGGATTTGTAAAGATTGAATAAAACTGATATCAATTAATCAATAAGAATGAAAGAGGTAAATACATAAAACAAAGCATGAATTCTGCAGAAATGAAAATACTTATTTACAAATGGCTTTTAAGCAACCCGGAGGTTCACTGCCGCCCTCACATAACCCCACCATCGGTTCCTATCCTGAGCAAGATTAATCCAGTCTCTATCATCATACTCCACCTCCCTCAAATCCATTTTAATATTATCCTCTCATCTACGTCTCGGCCTCCCAAAAGGTCTTCTTCCCTCCGCTCTCCCATCTAACACTATATGCATTTCTGGATTCGCCCATATGTGCTAAATGTCCTGCCCATTTCAAACATCTGGATTTAATGTTCCTAATTATGTCAGGTGAAGAATACAATGCGTGCAACACTGCGTTGTGTAACTTTCTCCATTCTCCTGTAACTTCATCCCTCTTAGCCCCAAACTTTTCCTAAGAACCTTATTCTCAAACACCCTTAATCTCTGTTCCTCTCTCAAAGTGAGAGTCCAAGTTTCACAACCATACAGAGCAACCGGTAATATAAGTGTCTTATAAATTCTAACTTTCAGATTTTTTGACAGCAAACTAGATGACAAAAGCTTCTCAACCGAATAATAACACGCATTTCCCATATTTATTGTGTTTAATTTGCTCCCGAGTGTCATTTATATTTGTTACTGTTGCACCAAGATATTTGAACTTTTCCACCTCTTCTAAGGATAAATATCCAATTTTTATGCAGAAATGAAAATACTTACAAAAATTATTATAAACAAGTGAAGAGATAAACTTAAAGAAATCAATGGACAACAAAAGAAAAAATTACTATCACAGGTTTCCTTGTATATTGAAGCTTATAAAAGTTTCACGAATTCGTAAAGAAGAAAATCAATGTCTTAGGCAACTATAATTTGCGTGACATACCTGTGGTTTTCATTATTATGCAAGAGTAAATATGATTATCAAGTACACATACAATTCTGAACAACAAATAAGAATTCAGACACTTATTTCAGATTCTCTTTTAACATGACAATAATGACGTTCCTGTCGGGAATAATTCAGACATAATGACCATTTACATATCCATTTAAGATGCAAGCACGCAATTCTTGTTGCAAAGTAAGTGATTACATTAGTTACCGGTACAAAGCAAAAATTACAAAAAAAATCTGTTTAACATTATTTTAAATTATTTCGGAACCATGAGAATTTAGGCATAAGTTTAACAGTGATGGATTTACATTATACAGTTAAGTACCGTATTTCAAGAAAACCTATTTTAAATTATACATTTAATATTATCGAATTTGCCGAAGGCCAAAACCAATTACTGTCAAACTGAATGTATTTGAAATACATTTGTATTTTGTAATTTGTAAGGATTTTCGAAAGTATTTTATGTTTAAATACATAAAATTGATGTATTTTGTATTTCAAATACTCAAAATACTTTTTCCTTCTTCTTGTTCAAGTTTTGAATTTCGATTTGAAGAATGAATTTTTGTCTTATTTGCCTACTCATTTCAGTTGTGCTAGCCATAGCCTACATTTAATTCTCTTGCCACAACTGATTTCCTTAATGCCATGAAGAAATATCCAACAGCTTCAAGGATCCATCACCCAATACTTGCTAAATTTTAGCATTATGGAATGCGTCTAGGAGACTTAAATACTCAGAAATTAAATCAGATGTCTTGAAATATTCATTAAAATTTCCTTGCTAAGTGATAAGAAGAGGACACAGAATATGTGTTGTGAAATCAGCTGAGCAGTTGTCTGCTGCATCTTTGGTCAGTTCAGACGATGAAGACAATGAAACAATTTTTATGTTTTCAACTCAAGTAAAACAGACTTTGAAAAGCAAAAACAAAAGAAGTTGTCTGCTGTGGAGTATGAGCTAATATAATTCTTCAATGGCAAAGGGACAACCCTGTGCACTCTAGAGAATTACCCAACAGTGAAACAAGCTTTTATAAATATAATACAAGTTTGTGTTCCTCTACGCCTGTAGAAAGACTGTTCTGTGTTGCAGGATTTATTCATTCACCAGCAAGGGGATCCTTATCTTACGAACATTTGAGGAACTGTTTGTTTTCAAAGGGAGCAGTAATTATTCATATGTAGCATAATTTCATTGCTGACTGGGAAAAGGAAGAAGTTCAGTTACAGTGTTTACATAAAACTTCGAGGTAAAAATACTTTTAATGTTAATATAATATTTTAGATTTTCAGCAATATTCTTATTTGTTTAGGCCTATATATTTTATAGAGTATTTGAAATACAAATGTATTTTGAGTATTTGAAATACAAATTTATTTTGGTTAATTTTTTAAAAGTATTTTGTATTTGTATTTCAAATACAATTATTTGAAGTATTTTGTATTTGTATTTGAAATACTTGGATGTCAGTATTTTGCACAGCCCTGGTTGTCCATAGTGTTGTGGTCTAAGGCATCATGCAACTTGCATTACGAAATGAGAGCTGGTTCAAGTGCTCATAGGAAAGAAATATTATTACAGTAACACCTCGTTAAATGGAAGTATGAGGCATTTTGTGGTCACAAACAAAATAGAACAACTAGTTTCCTTGATTATAAATAAAATGGAACAATGACATTATTCAGTGAAAATAATGAAATTCGTACGTTTGTTGCAATATTATAAAGAAAGCTGATACGGAGAATAGTGCTTGAATGGATTTGTAAGACATTATTTGTCACACTCAATCTCAAGCATCTTGCTTTTCGGGTTCATTCACTCATTCATTCGAAGTGTAAATCTTTCACTGCAAATCCAAATCTTTCCTACTTTTTGGCTTCCTCTTAGTCTTTGCATATGATCATATTTTTCGGGTGTGAGCCAGTTACAATTCTTTTAATACAACAATAAGTATTATGTACCAGTATACTGTAATATATTCCGAATATAGTATTTGGAACCTTAAGAGAGCGGAAAATGTATTTTCTTTTTTGTTGTTGTGCTTTTATTTAATCTTTAATTTCTCATTATATGTATTTGTATTATTTATATTTCAATAATCTAAAAGACATTTCTTAGAGATTTAATAATAATAATAATAATAATAATAATAATAATAATATCCCCCATGGATTATAATAAACTCTTCCAAGTAGGTCATGTATAAGCCTACATGTGTATAGAATTGGACTCATTCACACTGTCATTTTATCACAGCCTGGACTGTATATTTTATCAGAAAGGACATATTTCCATGGCAACCGAAGTCGAATTCCTGTTCATTTTTTTTATTATTGCAGAATATTATACTAGCCAATGCTGCAAACTAAGTTCGATATTCAAATAAAAATTTTTCAGATTTATTTTCAATGAAAAATACCAGACATTTTGAAAGTTATTTGCTTCCATAATAATGAAACATATTCCCTCTGAATGGTTTTTATGCCAAATACGTTTTCTTGAACCTATGTATCTTATGTATCTGGAGTTTCAACACGAAAACGCAAGTAACAATGTCAGGGCGATCAATGGGTTTTTCACATGAGAGTGAAGCAATAGCTATTTCAGGTCATTGTGGATTGTAGAACCCCACCATCGGTTCCTATCCTGAGCAAGATTAATCCAGTCTCTATCATCATACGCCACCTCCCTCAAATCCATTTTAATATTATCCTCTCATCTACGTCTCGGCCTCCCTAAAGGTCTTTTTCCCTCCGCTCTCCCATCTAACACTATATGCATTTCTGGATTCGCCCATATGTGCTACATGTCCTGCCCATTTCAAACGTCTGGATTTAATGTTCCTAATTATGTCAGGTGAAGAATACAATGATTGCAGTTCTGTGTTGTGTAACTTTCTCCATTCTCCTGTAACTTCATCCCTATGCTATGCTTTTGAAACAATAGACGTGGCATTTTGGTATAGCTGCTGCATGTAGAGCTTGAAATGTAGAGGGAAAAATCATTTTATCCTGTTAAGAGATCTTGCTGAAATGATCGAGAGACTACAAAATCTTGTAGGCCTCTTATTTTATTAGTAAGTAATATCGTCTTTCCTTAGGAACCGTAATTTTTGCGCTTTTTTCGAGCCAATACCAAAGAGAATGACGCATATAAATATCTACACCACACCGCCATTAAATATATGAAAAAGACCCAACCCCACTTGATTAATAACTATAAAAATATTTGATTTTTAATAACAATATTATTACCTTATGTAAATTATAGAAATGAAGATCTAATTTAACACATTCTCTATATCTACTTATATAACCCCAAAACATTTTCACTTTCATATCATCAGTATAACATTAATATGTATAATTAATGAAGAACAGTCACATCATGGCATTAACTATAATAATATTTCATTTCTAATGGTAATAATGTCATCAAACTACTTCAAGTTTTGTAGATTTCAATATCCAATATACAGCTGTACTCAGGAAATTACACACCGCAGAATCAGACCTGTAAATTATTTTTTAGTAAGTCTTGAAGTTTTTAATAACCAATTGAATTTTAACTCTAAATATATCAGCAATCCTGCAGGTCATGGCCTTCGCGTAATAGCTATTGTTTACTGTAGTGTGTGTTTTGTTTTATTCTGAAATCATGGCCATGTTGAAATGCAATTAATTCTCAAAACTGAAGATGGACCTTGGAAAATAGGAAAATAATGTAGGAAAATTGATATTTCACTGAAAACTACTATGTTTCTGAAAAACTTTGGGTTCCAAGCTTCAAAATGAGGGGTGATCTATTAAAATTCGTTCAGCTGTTTTCCCGTAATTTGCATTACCAGTTCAAATTATATAATATATAGATTCTGAACTTAAAGCATGGCATGGCAATACTAATATAAGAACAACTCGAGGCCTGAGACAGTAACAAGATAACATAGGACAAACACAAGACATCGGATGACACATGAATCTGACAATCTGTATGTGCGAACATTTTTTTTGTGGTGATCGTCTTATTGGAATGAATATTTCTCGGTTTACTATACAACAGCCAATGCTTACTTTTTCACGTACTCACCAACTCTACCTTAGAAGAACAAAGGTTTGCAAAGAATTTTCTTGTTTTCTTCATTGATCTACAAGTGCATTATCTTGTTAGAAAACTGAGAGAGACTGGAGGTGTAGACATATAAAATATATGATACGAAAATGTGTGTTGTCTTCATGATACATACAAAAATGAAAATCCACAAAAACGGTATTTGTTGAGGGTGTCGAGTTGAACTATCAGAGGAGTTTTGTTCCAATTTTTCCTAAAGGAACAGGAATCAAGAATATCAATACTGAAGGATGTGAAAGGTACGGTATTTGTATGAAAAGAATAATCTTAATAAAAAAAACATATTATCCACATTCTCTTTCTTCTTTGTCAATATATCTCTCTTTTTTTTTTACATAATTGATTATATATACACAATATAATTCATTATTGATACATAAAGATTGTTTTATAAAAAAAATTTCCATAAACTTGACTTCCAATATTATACTTCCAAAAATCAAAGGCTACATTATATTACAGGCCTTTTGTTTCCACTAATCATAGCTGGCAATCCATTCGATGATACCATAATCGTTATGAGATACCAAAAAAAAAATAATTATAACAATTATCACACATAAACAGCGCTGACATCTTTCAACCTTACACACAAACACACACATCATCTATACAAACACACAATGCTATGATTTATTGTTGTTGTAAGAACTGGAATAATTCTTCAAACGTTTCCACTTCTTGCCCAGTGACATGTATATGTTTGGGAACACCAGGAAGGGGAAAGGGATGGCATAACATCGGAAATTTCAAAATTATTTGTTCCAAAACAAACATTTGTAACACAAAGGATTTTTTCTGCAAAACAATTAAGACTCTCGTAACTTTACACCAACAACAGTATCTTGTTTGTTTCTCTGAATTAAAACGAATTTCGAATGAAACAATGATCAAGACGGAAAAATTTAACCCAAAATAATTTTCAGAAAATAACACATATTTTTAAACAAGTTGTTAAAATCAGTTAAATGTTATCATACTTCTGTTACAAAAAGGGCATATTTTGGACTATTTGGTATACCGTACTCTGATTTATTGCAGAATTTTCTCTTGTGAATCATTCATAAATTTTATGAGATAATTTCGTTTCTATTGAGATTGAAATAGGCCACAAGACCTTAACAGATCGAAAGCCATGTTCTTCAGACATTTTGCATCAACAGAAATACTCCAATATAAACTTCTCAATACCAGAACATATTATGTAATAACGACACATCATCTGAAATAAACTTGGGAGTGGAGAAAGCCTTATCAAAAGATAATGTCTATTTTTTTCCCTAAAGGAAATGATTTTTGAAATATTAGAATAAATTAAATATTTTTCTACGTTCATGACAAATATTTTATAACAAATACTGTAAAACCTCAAATATCCATTTTAGTGGATAGACAGATAGTGTGGTTTAAAAGGGCATGTCAGCTAAAATGGTTATTTGAGCCCTTAACCATTTTAGTGGATGGAACATTAATTAATAATTAACTAGAATGGAATTTTAAAAAATAAATGTATTTAAATGTGAGCAATCACAATTAACAAGAAGCGTGCTGAAGCCCGGAATGGGAAAAGAGATTTGGCCAAGTTTTAACAGCCTACTAGATTCATTCTGTTGTCATCAAAAAGCTATTTGGTCGTCGTGTATTTTGTAGCAAGGAGGCCTTGACATAATTTCTTGTCCATTCCTTGCTTATAACCAATGCAGAAATTCAGTAGAATCACTTTCAATATTTATATTATGTGTATATATGACCAGACTACCACATGAACTGAATTCTTCAATATTCCGTGCCTTAAATTTCGAAGTTGGTTAACCTGTGTTTATGTTGACTGGCTTGTACTCATGAAAGAATGTCATTTGTCAATTATAAACAAATAACATCAGACTGTGTAATCTCGACTTTACTTATCGTTACTGACATACATATTGATATGCACAGCCATTTCTGTTCTCGGTTTATTGTGAATAAAAAATCTTCACATTCACGTTCTTCACTTGTTTATTGTAAATTAGCCTTTACTCGAAAAAAAAAATAATAATAATTTGTATTATCAATTATAATGGACTTAATTATATCTGTGCCATTCGAGATAACTTCTAATCAGTTAATTTTGTCTGAACTTCCCATGTTCATTTCAAGCTTATTACTAACTAAGAGTCAACACCTGTGGCATAATGGTTAGTGTGTCTGACCGCGAAACCAGGTGGCCCAGGTTCGAAGTTACCTGGTTGAGGTTTTTTCCGGGGGTTTTCCTCAACCCAATATGAGCAAATGCTGGGTAACTTTCGGTGTTGGACCCCGAACTCATTTCACTGGCATTATCACCTTCATCTCATTCAGTTGCTAAATAACCTAAGATGTTGATGAAGCATCGTAAAATAACCTACTAAAATAAAATAAAAAATTACTAAGAAATATTCAAGTAAGGATGTGAGGGGGTGCAAAGTTACTTTTTTAGTAGTGCAAAGGGAGTGAAAGCATTTAACTTTGGCAGAAAACCGAACCAAAGTTACACGTCTGTCAAAGTTATGTGATCAGGGTAAGCATGATTCAGAAAGTAGACGACTAATCTTCATACTTCTTAAAAAATGACACATTTTCTTTTGAGGGGAGGGCAATGAATAATCTGCAGAACAGTTAATCAAGGGATGGGTTTACTGTATATCAAAATACACAAATTTGAACAAAATGATTCACTTTGAAAAAACAAAAAAAAAGTTGATAATGCACAGCTTGGTATTCTGATATCAGCACCCAATCAACATGCAGGGTGGCACACGAAATGTCATACCATTTAATTATCACATAAAAATTTTAATATTGTTGTTTCGATGTTTCTAACTGCGCTAGTGGATGCCAAAATTCATGGAAAATCCGATAGGTAACATCACAGTTTGGATGTAACCATAGCTACGAGCACAAACATCAATTTGTGAAATGGTGGATAACGGGCGGTTGACTGTTGAACACAAGGTGAAAGTTATTCTGTGTTGTGAGTAAACAAAACGTTCGATTATGGGCGAGGGAACCTCCTTGCATTCTGCATGAAAAAGAAATGTTTGGGGCAAAAGTTTCTGTATGGGCCGCAATTTCGAGCCACGGAATCATCAGTCCAATTTTCTTTGATGAAACTGTCAACCAAGTTCGATACAAAATCGTGTTGGAAAGCAGTTTTATCCTCCATCTCATGGCAAAGGTCTCCCTATGGAAACACAGTGGTTCATGCAGGATGGAGCCTGTCCACACACTGCAAACACCGTTCTGGATTACCTGCAAGAGATGTTTGATCTTCGTGTGATGTCACATCGACATGGGTGCGGCAAAATGTGGCCGCCTCATAGCCCGGACATTAATCCGTGCGATTTCTTTTTATGGGGATTCCTAAAAGAGAAAGTGTACCAAAGGAGGCCAGAAAACGTGGTGCAGCTCAGAGCCCTTCTAGTGGAGTTGTGCCATGCGCTATCTGAAGACTTGTGTCGAAAAGTGGTGACGAATGTAAGGGTTCGTTGCAAGAGGTTGTGAGGCAAAACGGCAGTCATATGGAACATATTCTGCATTAGAGATAAAATTCAAAATCCTAATTATTAATTCTGTATAATTTTGTAAAGCTTTAATACAAATCAATAGGTGTTACGTGTAAAATAAATGGTATGACATTTCGTGTGCCACCCTGTACAATAATCGAGCGAGATGGCTCTGTGGTAATGCAGTAGACTCGCATTCGAGAGATTCCAGGATCGATCCCTGGTGCTGACCAATCTGGTCGAGATTTTTTCCGTGGTCTTCCTCAATTGAATGCCACTAATTTTCAGTTAAATTCAGGCAAATGCTGGACTGGATCCCAATTACCACAAAATAATAACACAGCACAACAGTGCATACCCAACAATAAAGTTCAGAGTCGCAATATAACCTAGAAGTTAAGGAGACAATAAATAAACACAGAAAAAAAAAAGAAGAATTTGTATCTATTCCCAGTTGTAATAAAATTGTACTGGTATGTTACATTTATAACCTAAGTCATATTTAAATGTTAAACACTTTTTTCCTTACTTTTCACAACATGAGGCATTCAGAAGTCAACATGATTAACTCCACTTTTGGTTATTTCAGAGTTTATAAGTTGGCAATGTATTAAATTGATCATTTTTTCAGTGGTCAATGTCATTTGCTCCATAGTTCAGTAAAAAGCCCACAGACTGCAGTATTCTTCTAATAAATTTGTACTGGTTTGTTACATTTATAACCTAAGTCATATTTAAATGTTAAACACTTTTTTCCTTACTTTTCACAACATGAGGCATTCAGAAGTCAACATGATTAACTCCACTTTTGGTTATTTCAGAGTTTATAAGTTGGCAATGTATTAAATTGATCATTTTTTCAGTGGTCAATGTCATTTGCTCCATAGTTCAGTAAAAAGCCCACAGACTGCAGTATTCTTCTAATAAATTTGTACTGGTTTGTTACATTTATAACCTAAGTCATATTTAAATGTTAAACACTTTTTTCCTTACTTTTCACAACATGAGGCATTCAGAAGTCAACATGATTAACTCCACTTTTGGTTATTTCAGAGTTTATAAGTTGGCAATGTATTAAATTGACCATTTTTTCAGTGGTCAATGTGATTTGCTCTATAGTTCAGTAAAAAGCCCACAGACTGCAGTATTCTTCTTGACTACATCACAGAATTAATAGTGTGTGTTCAACTTTAACCTTGAATATCTCAAAATCTTTGGAAAAGGAGTTAATCATGTTGACTTCTGAACGCCTCAATATCCCTATATAAAAGCTGTTTACTCTTATCACAATGAACAGATTTGTTGAAAAGCATACACATTGTGTAGATGAAGGCCGTTAAAAGATGAAATAAACTAAATAAAAAATCTCACAAACAAGAAGTCCTATGTTGGTGCAAGGTATCCCATAAGTTTGGTATGTGTATAGTAACAACTTTTGTGTTACACATATTTATTTTTTACAAACAACTCGAAACAACCACTTATTATCGATATTTACAAGTTTGCTTCTTTGACACTTCGGGTTCAACTGTGGGAGGGGGACAGTATTAAATATTATTGTAGTACCATCAGTTGCTCCTTCTTCTTCGTCACGTATTTACAAGGTACGGTCTTCACTAGAATTACAGTATTTACATTCAGTACCTACATCCCACCACAGCAGTCGTCTTTCTGGGGCTGCCACAAGAGGCTAACCAGCAGTAGGTAATGACACTGGGGAAAAATATTAGAAACGGGGAGGGGGGGGGGGAAATAGCCTGAGGAGAAATGGGGTTGTTGACTAGTGTAAATAAAAGTCTAGACACGATTATTTAACATGCTTACAGTGAACAAAGAGTTCATAGTTTGTTCAAGGACAAATCTTTACCTTGTATCACCTGATACCATATCATTCTGAACATAATAATAAGCTAAGTAGATCTACTGGGTGTTCATTTCAAAATGTGTCATGACGTCACTGTTGTTGGGTCACCGATTTGAAGCAAGTTTCAGCTTATATGTCAGAGAAGTTGCCTACTATTTAAGGCGTTCTTCAATCTGAACTTGAGAACATGTACGGTATAACTTGAACGTCGTGGCAACAGTTGGTGGTCTGTACGGTCTGTGTGCTACCATAACCTCTTTTGAACTGTGTTTTGCGCCGGCAAGTCGTACGCAGGGTATTTATTATCATCGGTTGCGTATGGTAACATTCCACAACACAAATCAAATGCTCCGTGTCCATGTTGACCGTCGAAGTTAATGTCAACAAATACGTAAGTAATCGTCTTAACCCTCTCCCCATAACCCGACAGTACGTATTTCCAAACAGTTCACATTCCTGCCACTACCGGCATTACCGTACGTATTGGTATGTACTCTTCAGAATGAACGCCATACTTGCTAGGCAACTTCTCTGCCTCATAGGTTATACACCTCTGCGGAAGTGTAGGAAGATTGAATTCTCTAGGCTCATCGGCTAGCCACATGACGGCATACAGCGAGCCATGACACATTTTGAACTGAACACCTAGTATAACCTTACTAACATGGTTAACTGAGACAAAATATGACATATCTGTTCAAAATCATATATGAAGTAAAGCATTTTTGGACATATTCTGTGAGAAAAACAACTACTTTCCATGGTATGTTTACCACTAAAATAAATCATATTCTTATATATACTTTTAATTGGAAGAGACTTAGCGAAATGCTAGAAGTAGATAACAAGGAGAAAATAGAGGAAGACAGAGAAGTTTGGAAGAGATTTCGTTCGGATATAAGCAACAAGAATAAAAAGCTTCTGTGGACTATGATTGTCTATTCTCCACGTTCATAAATAATAAACCTGAACTACAATAACACAGCAAAGTAAGACACTTGTAAAAAATGCACAAATAATAATAATAATAATAATAATAATAATAATAATAATAATAATAACAATAATAACAATAATAATGCTTTGTATATGTTACTGTAAACTCAACAAAGTATAAACTATAATTTTATGTCAGCAAGAACAAATTCTGTTCGTCTGAAGGCAAAATACATTTGTGCGAGATCGTGCGTATTTGCTTGGTTTCTGCACAAAACCAATCCGCGGAAAGTCTAAAATTCCACATTCAGTATTCCCAACCTAACACACATAACAGTTTCCCTCTTCTTACTGCTTAAGTGACATATTGATTTTACTGCTTTAGGCTTTTAACATATTATTTTTAGAGACGTTCAATATAGTAATAATTATAAATTGGAAACTTACCACTGCAATTTCACCTAAATTGCACTGTTAATTATTGTTTTTAAATATTTGCAAAAATTAAGTAAACTCTACAACTCCACTAAAGTTACTGCATTCGTGATGCAAGCACCATTATATATTATTAAAGATATTTTCCATTTCTAAACATCTCCTTGACCAGCAAAATTAAACTTGCCGATGTTATTACTGCAATATGTTATATAAATAATATTGTTAAAATATTAAAATGAAAAATCAATCTTTACATAACCTTACCGTTTGTTTTAAGTTCGCATTTATAGACTGGAGGAAAAAAAAGACAGATGTATATCACGGCCTGCTGGAGTATAGTAAATACAAAAAATATTTTAAAGCAACAATGTTGAAGATAGATATTTTTGTTTTGCAAATTTGCCGTCATTGAACAGAAACCAAGATGGAGATTTCATTGCAACTAATTAGAAATTCCTCTTTCAGGTATGTAATAAATGATCTTCGCACAAAATAATGTACAATACATGAGCGGTATGTTTTCTTTCAATTCTCGGAAATTAAAAAAGCTCAACTACGTTTCGCTTTTTCAAACTTTTCCTCGAACATGAAAACTTCAACATACTGCTCTTGTAACGCATATTACTATTTCAGCAACTCAATGTTCTTTTTTACCTCTTAAATCTATTCTGTGTTCAAGAGATTGGTCAGATATGAAGTCTCTATTACATTCCACAAGGAAACCTTGGGATATCTCACGAAATCTGCATCACGAAATACTTCTTTTGCAGCCTTTGATAAACTGCCTTCTTACACCATGCTGTCAAAATAGATACAAGAAATCTGAACGTAACAGCTTTTATCATATAATATATTTTGTTGTTGTTCTAAATACTGTTGGTATAGGATGCGAGATTGACAGTCAACTATTCCCTGTATTGTAGCCATAGCAACCTCACAGTATAAACATTATAATACACAATAACGCTACTGACAGAAACCCATTGATTACATGGAGCAGCTATGACACGGCAGACTATTAGATATTCTATGAAGAGAAAGTAACACAAAACCTTGTAAGACGATTTTCACTAATGTGCAAGATATAATACAATGCACGTAACAGAATAAAGGATACATTACATTTCTCTTCTTCACATATATCAAAAGGACAGCTTGTACTTCAGTAAGTGAATTTAAATGTACAACACGGATTACATAATATTTTGAATGATTACATATATTCTTACACATATGTTCCTTACTGATCTTGAAATAAAACACTGACCTTATAATATTATTTATAACCAACGAATGTCTGTAAATCATAACTAAAGCTGGCAAGGGATCACGTTTAAAAAGCACAAATACATAAATTTAACTACTATTTTATTTGTACCGTAACAGCAACCATTTTTAAATCCAGATTCAAAACAGCAGTTTCGTACTGTTATTTGCTAGTGGAGTTTGAAGATTTGTTAGAACTATCTAGCGCACATTAAAGTTCTGTTTGAGAGATTGCTTGGTTGAAAGGGAATTCTATTCTCTATCAAAATTCCTAATACAACAGTCACGTATGCCGAAGGTAAAACGTTATTTTGTACAAAAGATATTTTCAGTTCATGCTCAATAACTGTTTTATAGTTTGAAAACTATAAATTATGTAAAGTGTCGAGATTTTTTTTTCTTAATTTTCAAGTAGACATACACCCTCAAAAAAAAATTCCTATTCATGTCCTTCACATGCCGGTATACAACTATTATAAAAGATGTAAGATGATTCATATCTGAGTAAATCTCATTACAAGACAGAGAAAAGAAAGTATTCACGTATAAGATGCTGATTAGTATTTGGAAAATGTGACAGAAAATATTATCGTAGCATTACTTTTAGAGTACGAGTTTATGAGAGCAGAATGGGGGAAACATAATCATTTATGAATTTGAGTATTAAATTAAAAAATGAATGTGTTATTACTACATATATGATTTTGAACACAGTATTCTTTAGCCTTAACTAAACTAAATGCTATTTAATGTTACTGGAAAAAAAGACAAATATCATTAATAAAGAAGGAAAAAAAAAAGCATGGATAGACTCTCTTACATTGAAATAAACCTACGTATACGGGCATTTCAGCTTTGTAATACAAGTACAAAAATAAAAGGTACAGCAGAAACCAGCTATATCCTGAAGTGTTCAGCAATTCATCACAACCACATTTAGAACATTGTCTTAATTATATAATGTACATTTGTAATACATAAGAACCAATATCATAAGAACAGTATAACGACCTTAGAGAAGGGACTAAATGTTATGCTAAAACCAAACGACTTCTGGTTACGTAACTTGAGTCATGGACTTGAAAGTGTGACTTGGCAAACTAAAATAACCTGGAACATGCAAATGTCTATGCACAAATGTGACTACACTAATATGCAATGTAAGAAAAAAAGACGTTTTTAAAACATATTTGAACCGATCATTTTTGAAAGATCACATGTCCACTTTTGTCAATTTTACAGGAGAAGCAAAAAACTGTTATTTTGCTAACGGTACTTTGTAGTGTAATCAGACATTTTTCATTCGACGACAATGGTGTTAAGTTACATTTACATGCATAAATTCATGGTAACCACTAAAACTTAACTGTAAAAAAATAATATTTATGATGGACTTGTGTCCTTTCAATAATAAACAATAAGTAAAACGTAATAAAATGAATTTTTATGTTCTTAAATGTGTTTTAACTATTATTGACTAACAAATATTTAAGAATATAACCATTAAGAACATTATTTTGCTACGGCAACATATCTTATTTCTGAAATAAAGCAATTTAAAAGCATAAAAGCTTTTAAGTTTCTTCATTAAACACTTCCTCTGAAGTTTTCAGTCATCTTCATTGTTTTTTTCTTCTATCGGCTACTGGGGAATTTCTTAATAAAATTGAAGATATTCAGGAAGTAGGCATAACTTGACTGACATCTTCAACTTTATTCTTGTTTATTGGAACTTTTCCATAATATGCTTACTTTAAAGTAGTTTCAAGTCATTAGGATACATCACATTAGTTCTGTGCAGTAACTTGAATGTGTGTGTCATTACTCCATCAATATATTCATATGCCTATCCGAGACTTAGCATCAAAAGCCATCACTGAATACTGTGAAATTTAAAATTATATTTTTTGATCTTTAAGCACTTCTTTTCTTAATGATTCACCTACTCGCCATTTTGTAACTGTTGTAAACAAAGAATGGAATCGTGGGATTTTATATTGTACATCATGCAAAGAATGATGGAAAAGAAGAGAGTGTTACTGATAGGTCCTGAACACGTGCCTTTTCAATACTAAACGGAAACTTCTTTACACTGTAACATTCGGTAGAGTGCACATACTTGTGCCTTTTCTTCAGCAAATGGTGCGCTACACTAAGAAGAAGATGATGATGGTCATAACTCAATTTGTCAAAAAAGTGGACATGTGACCTTTCTATAATAATCGATTCATTTACAGAGGTGTGAAAATTATTAGAATAATCTTAATTTTAAAGGTTTTTTAATAGTTCCTTCACAAATATTAATTGAATTGATGAATATTGGTATATAATATTACTATACTGATGTAGGATATATTTACTACTAACAATGCCGGAAAGCATTGTTGTACATTGGTATTTTTCTTATTTTACAATTGTTATGGGAATTCAGAAATTATTATATTATGTTGGCGGAATTGGAAACATTAAAAATTAATTAAGAAATGCTTTAAACAATTTGTTCTTTGCGTTTACATTGTTGTGAAGGTTGAAATGAACGTATACATCTGTTTTGTGCATATAATTTTTTGTTTCCAATTCCGCCAACATAATATAATAATTTCTGAATTCCCATAACAATTGTAAAATAAAAAAAATACCAATGTACAACAATGCTTTCCGGCATTGTTAGTAGTAAATATATCCTACATCAGTATAGTAATATATACAAATATTCATCAATTCAATTAATATTTGTGAAGGAACTATTAAAAAAACATTTAAAATTAAGATTATTCTAATAATTTTCACACCTCTGTATATATATGTCAGTGGTGAAGCATGGCTTCTGAAAGCAGGGGAAGCAACCAAGATTAATTTAGTAGTAATAATTGAATCGACTTTTGCAAAAAGGACATGTTACAAATTTAATGTTTTGAAATATTCAAGAAAAACGTAACAGCAGGCAGGAAACTTAAAATTGGAACTTGATATTCTTGTTACATGAAGTTAGCTACGAATGTGACTGATGAGGGGTAGTCATAAAGTTTTAATTATCACCTCGAAAAAATGAAGCTGCGACCATGAAACTTGGTGATGGTATTAGTCCTTTTCTACATATTCACCCTTCAACGCGACACATATTTCCCAACGATGGATGACTTGACGGAGGCCTTGGTTGTAGAAGTCTGCATTTTGGCTGTTCAGGAACTGTTCTACCTCAAAAATAACCTCATCGTCATTCTGGAAATGCCTGCCACGCAATGGTTCCTTCATCCGAGGAAAGAGGAAAAAGTCATTGGGTGCCATATCAGGAGAATACGGGGGGGGGAGGCAAAATTTGATAGCCTAAAGAAGCAGCATGTGTGACTGTGTCCTGTGCAGAATGAGCTGGGGCGTTGTCATGAAGCAAAAGAACAGCTTCCCGCGACGCTTCGTCTTGATAGCCTCCCGTAACCTCGTCAGGAGATTTCGGTAGTATGCTCCTATGATGGTTTGCCCCTTCTGAGCATAATCTGTCAGCACCACACCTTGGATGTCCCAAAAAACACTCAGCATCACCTTGCCCGATGATGGTTGGGTCTTCGCCTTTTTCGGCGGTGGTGAATCCACGTGTTTCCACTGCTTGCTTTGCTCCTTTGTCTTGGGGTCATAGTGATATACCCAGCACTCGTCCATGGTGATTAGGCGGCTGCGTGGCAGGCATTTCCAGAATGACGACGAGGTGATTTTTGAGGTGGAACGTTTCCTGAAAAGCCAAAATGCAGACTTCTACAACCAAGGCCTCCGTCAAGTCATCCATCATTGGGAAAAATGTGTCGCGTTGAAGGGTGAATATGTAGAAAAGGACTAACACCATCACCAAGTTTCATGGTTGCAGCTTCATTTTTTCGAGGTGATAATTAAAACTTTATGACTACCCCTCGTATGTTATAATTTAATCGTATTATTATTCCATTGGCCATCCATTAAGTTACAGTTTCCATGAAAAACCCGATTTTGACAAAAATGTAACATATGTCCTTTTTCAAAAGTCGATTTAATTGTTCTTAAGATTCATTAAAATAAGAATATAATTTTACGCCTACAATTATTAAGAATCATAGATAGATATTTAAATAAGTAAAAGTAATACTCTGCTTACAGTCTTACCTTATATTTTAAAATACAGTGCACTGTTTTAAAAATGTTTTGTTTAAAAGTTACATTCTGATACTTATATCCCTTACAGTATCCATCGAAATGCACAAATGAATTGCTTTGTAATTTAAAAGTTATATGCACTTGGAATTTACCGGTAGAAAAGTCCATGTCAGCATGCTCATGACTAGGGAAAGGATTTCTAGTTCCCTATCTATTTCGTTTGCCACATCCTAGAAGCTTGGAAGCAATAAATGCTATTAAAAATGAAAGAAAAAAAAAATCATCTTACAGACAAACACTGGTCTGGCAAGTTAGTTCCATACTGGTCTTAGAAGGGGAGGAGAAAAGATTTTACCTATTTCCTGAAATTGAAGTTCGTTTGGAAAAGTCCATCCTAGCATAAAAGGGTGGTATATTGTTCAGGTTAGGCGAGAGCTTACAAATTAGTTTTCGCGTCAATGCGCCCCTGTTATGAGAAATGAAACTGACCAATCAGCAATCAGTCTCTTTCACTGATACAATTTGAGCCTTCAGTTCAGTAGCACTCATCGTCAGTACCAGCCCTTTGTACATAAATTCCCCCTAAAATGGAATATTACTAAAATTAAAAGCATTAATTTTATATAAACTCCTGAAAGTCCTAAATTGGAATTTATAAGGTCCTAAAATCTCTCCTTTTTTTTTAAACTTTTAAGGAACCTGGAGGTTCATCTGCACCTTAATTTAAAACTCTCACTAGATTCTACTGTAGCTTAAATCATATTACAATAAAAGCTAACATTACATCCAGATAATAAAATTTTAATGGTCTGAACGAATAATAAATACAACAAAAAACAAAAATAAATTTTATGCCATACTTAAATTTTATTTTTTTTTTTCAGTGCCAATCAATCTGCACATAGAAGTCCCATTTCTACTTATTACAATTCATTATTAATAACCATTAGAAATCAAAATTTCAACAAGATTATTAAAAATTAAATTTTAAGACAGTGTGTACGTAACATTGTCATGGTACGTGGGCCATATTTATAGTATATAAATACAGATAAATATATAGCCTGTCTCACATTGATGTAATAGGTCTGATGGTGGGAGCACGAGGTAGCATACCCTCCTTCTTTGCCAACAAATGTAAAAACCTGGGGCTAACACACAGCCTTGTGAAGGAAATAGCCATTAGTGCCCTCAAAGGATCGGTTCAGATATTGAGAAATCATTTGTTATGGGAGTGATAATGGAAATTTCAAGTTATCTTAACTGATGCCTGTTGATTGGTTTAGATATCAATGCCAATAAATCCGTACTATTATTTTCTCGCGGTATATGGCATTCAAATCATTCTATGATTTCTATTTCCCCCTTTCTTAACTGTAAATGAGCACAAACGCTAATTTTCTGACATTTTGTATATTTGATTCCCTAACCGTTTCATATGTATATCATTTTACCTTTTAGGTGTGTTTCCAAATTATATGTAATACGCTTTGTCAAATCTGGCAACCTTTTCATAAGGGAAGCTAAATTTATATTATATTATATTTGTCATGTCTATAATATACAACAAAAATAACAAGTATTATAGTTTATGTAAACATTTATATAACCTGGTAGTCCCATTTTTAACTCTCTACTGAAGAATATAAACTATGTGTTTTAAAGGATGCACAAGTATTACTTTTCGTTAACAATATCGGAATAATATGGTTTGTATAAAAATAAGTGTTGCACTCAAATTAAACATATTGGATACATACATTTATATCCCTATAGCCAAAGCAGCACCAGATAAATTTACCTTCAGTTTCCAACATCAGTTTATATCAGGCAGTGACTCATTTCGAAGTAAATATAACATATTATACAAAATTGCAAAAAATTTTAACATTTAATAACACATTCAAATGTATTTTAATGAGGTAACGTATATGAGAAGAGGACTGGATTTTTGGCCACATCTTAAAAATTCTGATATGTAAATAGATATTAATTTATATGGGATGCGGTGATAATACAAGAGATTTGGTTTTGCAAGATGGAATAGGCATCATCAAAGAGTGCAATGAATTTGAATATTTAGGAGTCAAAATTAATAAAAATTGCTACACAGGATGATGATGATGATGATATTAATCATAGGATAAATAATAGAAGATCATCAACAGCGATCTTAAATGGAATATTATGGAACAAGAACATTTTTAAGGAAACGAAAATAAATATTTATCTGTCTATAGTCCAAAGTTTGACAACATATGGAGCAGAAACATGGAAGTTATATCAAAATTATTAGGATTAGAAATGGATTTATTACGACGTTCGGCCAGACACTCGAAACTTGAAAAAATAAGAAATAAAGTGATCCGACAACATATGAATAAAGAAAATTCAATTTTAGATTTCGTACAATATAGACAATTAGAATGGTATGGACATGTAAAGCGAATGAATGATGGAAGGTCACCAAGAAGAATTTTAGATTGGATTTCAGAGGGATGGAGAGGCAGAAGTAGACCGCAAAACACCGTATATAGTCCATACTACAGAACATCCATATGATAAAACGTCCATAAGGTCAAAATGTCCATACAGTGAAAATGTCCATGTACTAAATGTCCATATGACAGAAAGGCCATATGATAAAACGTCCGTTAGGTCAAAATGTCCATAGTGTCAAACGTCCATAATATCCAAGTTCAAAGGAAAATTCTGTTTGAATTGAGCACAATAAATTTTATTCCATAACTCGTACAAATAAGTTATTAATCATCAGGAACCGGAGTCCCACTTTTAAGATGGTAACTAATACTTTTAAGATTTAAGAGAATTTCTCCTTTTTCTTTGTACCTGTTGTAGTTTGTCACAATCTGGAGAATTTGTCTTTGGTTCGTCAAATAAGTTTCATTCCCGGCTCTTTAATTTGTGTATGCCTCACTCTTGCTTGCAATATTTGTGTCCAAATTCCATTTTCTTCGCGCTTTAGGCACTGTATAAATCGCCAAGTGGATGGATGTACAGCCATCACGCGTTGAAGAAGATTGTGCCAGTCTTCTACCGCGTTGTTAGTGTGCTGCATGCCTTTCAGGCTTGGAGGTTCATGTTCCTGTATCGCCAATATATTTTAGTCCTATCTCTATTAAAGTCATGATGTTGGTACAGGCATCCACGAAGAGAAAGAAGTGGCTTACCCTTCTGTGATGGCACTAACTGAGGATTTCGTCCGTCTTTAAAAGATTCAGTTCTGATTAGTTCTGCATTTGAAAATTTTTACATAGGTTACTATAACTACCTTGAACAATGGATATAGTGTACATTGTAGAGCTATGGACATTATGACTCTGGACATCAGAGTGAAGTGGACATTATACTACTATGGCCATTTTGACTCTGGACATCAGAGTGAAGTGGACATTATACTACTATGGCCATTTTGAATCTGGACATCAGAGTGAAGTGGACATTATACTACTATGAATATTTTGAATCTGGACATCAGAGTGAAGTAGACATTATACTACTATGGATATTTTGAATCTGGACATCAGAGTGAAGTGGACATTATACTACTATGAATATTTTGAATCTGGACATCAGAGTGAAGTAGACATTATACTACTATGGATATTTTGAATCTGGACATCAGAGTGAAGTGGACATTATACTACTATGAATATTTTGAATCTGGACATCAGAGTGAAGTGGACATTATACTACTATGGACTTTATGTTTGGTAACCCATAAATAAAGCGTTGGCAGAGAAAGGACTGCAAGAACGGGATTGGGAAAACAGAGAGAATTGGAGGAAAAGAATAAGAACATAGGACACTGGTCACAGGAAGATGTGATATTACATTGTAAACCAGTCTGTAATAATAATAAATAGATATTAAACTGCTACACAGGCTTAATCTGTATTACTTTACAGTGCACTATCTGCTATGAACCACATTCTACGTGCTGTCTTAATCTGAAAATTGTGATAAATTAATGTATAGGTATACTGTCTTGTACAAATGTCATATAGCATGTGGGCTGTACGATTTTTGGAGGAATTTCTAATTTGGCTAGGTGGAGGTGGCAGAGAAGACACAGGTTGTTTTGTCATCGTCTTCCTAACAAGTATTAGGCCGAGTGGCCTGTTACGGTCTCAAACTAGAATTTTCAGTCCATCTCTTCTTTGGACAGCCTAGAGATCTTTTGCCATATGGATGGTAATGAAACAGTGCTTTTGGAATTCTGCATCGATTCATTCGTTCGAGATGACCCTTCCACTTAAGTTGATATTTGCTGATGAACTGCATAATGGGTTCTATTTGAAGTTTTTGCATTATGTCCTCATTTTTTTTATGATCCCAGCGAGTATATCCAGCTGTTGCTCTCACGAACCTCATCTCACTTGCTGTTATTCTACCGACATCTTTATTCTTCACAGTCCACGCTTCAGTACCATAGCTTAATACTGGCTGTGCTAAGGTTTTATACAAGCCTATTCTTGTGTGTCTTTGTACTAGTGAAGGTTTCATGATTTTATTAATGATCCCCATTGTTTTATTATATTTACATATTTTTTCAACAATATCTACTTCATCATAAGGTGATAGTGTATAGCCAAGGTAAGTGAAGGTATTTACTCTTTCTATTATTTTGTTATTCAAACAGATTTTACTTGGTACAGGGAATTTCCCACGAAATGACATGATTTTCGATTTTTCAATATTAATTTCCATGTTATATTTTTCACTGACCATATTTAAATTGTGTACTGAATATTGTAAATCATCTTCAGTTGATGCCATGAAAACTAAATCATCAGCGAAAAGTAAAGCATCAAGCTGCAAATTTCGATTAATTGGAATAAATCCATGGCGTGTCTGTCGCCAATCTTGAACGATTCTGTTTATGTATGTAATGAACAGAAGTGGTGAAAGATCACAGCCTTGTCGTACTCCACTATAAATGGGTCGCCACTGTGAAAGTTTATTGTTGCTTCGAATTGCTATGATGGTTGTTCTATATAGGTTGTAAATATTTTGTATAATCTGTTGAGGCACTTGATCATCTGCCAAAATCTGAAGTAATTTATTCCGATTAACTTTATCAAAAGCCTTTTTAAAGTCAATGAATGCCATATATGTTTCTAGATTAAATTCTCTACGTTTCTCAACCAGTAATTTCAATGTGAAATATCCATCACAACAGATCTTCCTCGACGAAAATCATTTTGTTCCTCACTGCTAATATTGTCGTAATGCTTATTGAGGTTGTTTTGTGATCTGCGAAACTTGACTCAATTGTAGCTGTGCAAGGACACTTCAGAAACTCACGTGATGGAAACAGACTTTTTAAAGACTGGTTCAGTGGCACACGTGCACACACGCATGGATACATGTGTAGACAAGATGGATCTATCATATCTCATTTTGTATTTAATAAAGACCTCCCTGCTGTTTGCTAGACTTATGTTACTGTGGAGGGAAGCAGAAAATATTCATTGCAATATTATTGCAAACCAGGATCAGAAAACATAAAAATTAAACAACTATTTCCCATTAGGCATATTTTTCGTAAAAATATAAAAATAGTTGAAGTCACTAACAACAACAGTTATGATAAACTGTCATCTATTCTGTGTACTTAAAAGAATAAAAAATGACGGGCGACAGTCAAAAACATTTGCTATCAAAGATTTTGATACTGAAAAAGTGTATTTTTCTATGTGAATAAAAACCAGAAATAATATGAAAGACACTCTTTCAGCTTTCCCAATAACGGGACTGCCTCATTGGACAAAGCATAACTAACTAATCAGTCCTCTTCGTGTTTTTGTATGAGCGTTACTTATCAATATTAACTGAATTCAACAAGCATAAATAACTAAGCACATAATATCTCGTTATGTAAGTAAGAAAAGGTCCCAAGTATCTCTATGAAAAGTAAAAATCATGTGTACAATTGTAATACTAACACTTCATCGCCTGTAAAATTATGAAAGTAAAAACTGTAATAACATTATGTGTAAATAACAAAACGACTTAGTAATAACTAATTGGGCATTGGATAGCATCAATAAACTAAGTGAACAGATAATACAACATGCATCTATCTTATTCTATATTATCATTATCAAAATAATATTTACTCTTGTGATCTAAATTTTCTTCATTTTGAAACATTTTTCAAAATTTATTTTGAACTCTCGTTATCAGCTAATAATGGGGTAAAGAGGATTCAAAATAGAAGTGTAACATTTTTCCTACCAGATGAGGGATCGAGATTGTTAAAAACATTTTTGCAATGAAAAAGATAACATTTATATAATAAAAATTCAAAGTAACATTTTTAATACTTTAATATGTAAACGCGAAACAACTGGTAATAAAAAATTGCCTTTTTTTTATTTTTACTTTGCTGACGTAACTGTACATGTTCCTATATACAAACAACTATTTAACAACTGTATCAGTGGTTTGATCAAGAAACACTATTTTATTTATACTTTAGGAAGTTAGCAACATAATTCTTCACATTTGAAATAGCAACAAAGAAGTTTCTGGATAGTGTTTTCATGTGCAGTGGTTCAATTTTAGGAGCAAATTACTTACTAATGTTAGGCAAGTGATGCCATTATTTCAATATATACATAAAATGCACATTATATACAAGGTAATGTAAGTCCCGGGCATTAGATATAGCAATACTTGAAACAATAAAGTTATTGAAACTGGTTTTTGCTGTGTTTACATAATATGCTGAACATAAAATATACTAAAAAACAACAATGTGATCCATACCTTCACGTCCATACTTCGAACTGGGAAGAAGCTTGATGTGAAAGTACGAGAAATATGATATCTCATGAGGTGGAAGTAATCGTGATTCAAGAGATAGGAAGACTGAAGGATATCATGGAAAAGAAAGCAACTTCTTAGAAAATCAGACAAATGACCACCGAATTAAACCTTCTCAGTCATTACTTTTCATTTCAGCAGCATCACACGGGTAATACAGTTTGGAGGAGAAAAACAACATGCAAGCAATTCACTTTTAAGTTAATATCTGCTATGTACAGTGAATGCTAAAAAATAATTCTTTAGTCACAACATTATGGGTTACAACAAAGATTTTTTATGACTGCTGAGAAGTTAATAATTCAAGTGGTGGTATACTAAGGATGTAAGAGCAGAATGCACCGGATGGTTCTGAAATAATGCGACAAATTCATAGACATTGTAGATGAAATAACAAAACAAAATTTGAGTGTCTGGATTACATTGGTATTCGAAACATAAAGCACCTGAGACTGTGATTAGATAATTCAGAAATTACGTACATTCATATTAAGTGTTCTCATGAGAACAGTGCTTAATATAAACCAAGCAACTATCATAATCGAGTGGTACTACACCTTTGAGATTGGCTGATACCAAAAAATATAAATTGTGCTTCTTTTGCGAAAGACACTCTGAACAGAAGAAAGTTAAGGACCAGAGAACTGATCCAATATTATTACAGAATTGTTCACGTAGGCTTCCGCGGCTGGTGTACATGGTGTGTGGATAAGCTTCAGGGCTTCTACCACGTTGTCTTGGTGTTATAGGCTGACATTTCGACCTCTGTGTTGTGGTCATCTTCAGAGCAGTTGTTGGATAAGGAAATAGTCTGCGAGCTCGTCTCCACATGACCAGGTCTCCACATGTACGCGGCCCCCCCCCTTCATCCGGACATCGGGCACAGTATCAAGGTCACTATTTTGGACCTTATGAGGGCCAGTATTTAATATGAATACTCCCCTTCATACAGACCTCAACCGGATTGGACAATGTAGGACCAATCAGATGCCAGAAGGAGAACCTACGACCTATCACCGCAAGTACTCCCCCATCGAGACTACTATACATATACGAGCACAGACTATTTCCTTATCCAACAACTGCTCTGAAGATGACCACAACACAGCGGTCGAAACGTCAGCCACTAACACCAAGACAACGCGGTAGAAGCCCTGAAGCTTATCCACACTCCTTATTACAGAATTATTTCATTATTTATGTACTGATTTTGTTTGTTTTCAGTTTGTCTATAATTTCCTCTTTTTTTTTATCATTAATACAGTAGACAATTAATTATTTCGTTGGTTTACAAGCAAAACACATTAAGTCAAAAATATTACTTGTGAGAAAAAAGCGTTTGGAAGTTCTTGATAAAACTGAATCCTCAAAATATTATTTTTTGTAAGTCGTTTCTTTTTATGTGCATTTCATTTCCCAATTCTAAGTTTACACACATACATTATGTACATTATAATATACGCTATTTTCACAGAAATAATATTTTTGATTTAATGTATTTTGCTTGTAAATTGAGGATTTAAAATATTTTTCTCTATTTACTTAAGACACAATTAACTCACCACCCTAATCAATAGTAGTAATAGTTAAACTATTACAAAATATGTAATGCTTTATATCTGAAACGCCAATGCAGTTTAGATACGCCAAATCTGTTCTTTCACGCCCAACTACAATACCTCGCACTACTTCAGAACTGTCCTGATTGTCCGAACTAACAGCCTCATCACAACATATTAAACAGGTACCATAAGCCTAAAGAACTAAGATATGGGCCAGCTAATGTTAACATGTTCAAAACAATATGGTATAACTTTCTCCCAGACTTTTTAACGAAGTGGTGGCAGAGAGAGAGATAAGAGTCTATTCTGCAACACACAGGAACAGTCATTCAGGAGGACTTCCGCTGAGCAGCTGGGTTTACTAGCTCTGACTGCTGTTGAATTGGAACATGGCGGGGTGTGGGGGGGCGTGAGAGTGCGCGGTCGCAGGGGGTGGCAAAGGTTTACTACTCACGTAGGGTTTTGGCGGAAGTTTAGGTGTTGTGTTACTATGGTGATGCACCGAGAAGGGATCTCGATGATTGCATAAGCCAGTCTTGTGTCCGCCACATGACACTGAAAACAAATGAGTTACACTTTGATTAGCTAGCTGCAATGGAAACCATGATGCAGGCCAACTGATTCTGTTTATGTCCACTCAGCACCACATGACCACCACTAATTTTGGAGACAATCAGGATTTTCATGAACACGTGCACAATAATGAAGGCGTGCTTGGAAGCGAGCTGTATTCGACATGAGTGCACATTAGTATCCACAACCATGTGTTTAACTCTAAAATCATTTCGGTCACTTTTTTTTTTCTGGACCACTTACCAGTTGTCTGAACTGCAATAAAAGTTTTGGGCAAATCGTAAAACAGCGAACGCTAAGCTCCGCCCAAGACCCCTTTCCACTTTTCCCCTACAAGCTCACCACACACTCTAGCGGGAAAGAGTGGAAATAGGGGTTTAGGGTGGGGTGACATCTAGTGGAGGAGAGTGGAACAAAAAGAGTGAATGCGGCATCTACGAAGCAAAAGTGGAACTTCGTCCTGTTTCCCTCTCCAGCCTCTCTTTCTCTCTTCTTTGCTTCATGTCTCTCTCTTTTTTTTTTTTTCTTATGACTTAGCAGAGGGTAGTATTCGATCTGTTGATCTTCCTAACGAAATGCATGCACGCTTTAGACCTCTCGGCTACCGAGACGAGTTGGTGGTAGAAGGGAAAATGAATCTATTTATGTTCAAGGGAACTGCCGTAACGTATTGCAGAAATGCAATGTGTGTTGTTGGATATGTCTTAGTACGTATATGGTTGTTGTCTAATCCACATTAATTCGGTTGTAGAGCTGAGACGAGATGTTATGGCACCAACCTGCGCTAAGTTTTAAATTGCCGGCCGATAGGGTAGAGGAGTGGGGGTTGTTTGGGTTACGGTTCTCAAGCTCAGAGCAGCAGGCATATCCGTTTCATCTCTTTCTAAAAACATTCGTCTTACCTTAGTATCACATTTTCCTACTCAAGAGTCCAAAGGTACCTAATGGAATTACGTCTGCTATTCCATCTTTATATTCTTATTCTCCGTCCGAATCAGACGACTGATCTGTGCTGGAATCAGATGTCCCTAAGTTTATGGAAATGTTCTCCAAAATACTGTCCATCACGTGCTCACTTTCAATGTAATTGTTCTCTACTTTCTTCACATAATCATACGCTGATATCCATTCTTGGAAGAAGCGATTGCAGAGTCGGTCTCTGCTTATGCGTAGCATAGAAATTATAGATGAGTCTTCTTAGGACTTCATCAAAACTGTCTACAGCTGCAACAATCTTCTTCTTCGGCTGTGTTTTTCCGGACTGGAGAAAGAATCTGCTGTTCCTACCTCAATATTATTCCCTTTTTCCTGATTCTTGCCAAGGTTCGCTTTGAAATACCAGTGGCGGCCAGTACTCTTGCACACATGCCTTTCAATGGAATTGGTATTTCATTTACAGCCTCTTCTGACATGAATTTCCATACATTGTATGCTATTTCATGTCCTTGACTATGAACTACTCTATGATTTCACACCTTAGACAATGCCATAATGAGGGAGCTCAGAAGGACAATGTTTTCAGTATTAGCAATAGCGGTAGTAGCAGAATGATCTGAACACTCGGAATGCTAGTAACCAACTAACCCAACACCCCTCCAGTTGAGTGTGAGGGCGAGTCCAAGCAAACGAACTAAAATGCGTTCCTCGCGCTGGTGCCATAACTTCTCGTCCTGGCTCTATTGTGTTGTGTTGTAAAATATGAAATACGTGCAAGGCGGTAGGCAGTGATCCACCAAAGCGGGGCAGATAGTGTAGAGAGAGAGAGAGAGAGAGAGAGAGAGAGAGAGAGAGAGAGAGAGAGCAGGCGAGCGAGGTGCTGAGCGGCTAGGGTGGGGATAACTTCCCCTGCTGGCATTCGCTGTTTTACGATTTGTCCAAAGTTTTGAAAAATCAGTTGGAGCAACTTTTATTTTATTACAATTCCCTCTTATAGGAATAGTCCAAATACCTAGCAACAATTTATTGTGGACTAACAAACATACGTTTATATTCAGGTCATTTCCAAGCCACTTTTTTGACAGTTCTTGTCTACACCTTTCAAATCACATATCATAATCCAAGTGAGTAGTTTAATATCAAAGACAGACATCTGTCGTCTCAGTAGTTTTGATCTAGAGGCAATTTTTTGTTTCACAGTGTTCTTTGTAATATTTAACACAATTTATTTTATAAATCTAGTGTTAGAGTTTGCATGTGGTTTCACTATAACTGGAAAGAGCATGAAAAATTGTATACAAATCCACAGCTATCTAAATTTCGATTTGAGGTCAGATGTCCGCCTTTGATATTAAGCTACTCAAGTTTACTGTTATATTTCTTACCTGAGGAATTGGGATAGCAAGATGAAGAAGGTGTCATAATGGGCCCATTGACAGACATGTGCCTTCTTGTCGGGATAGGCTGTGTTGCACAAATGCTGCCACTAGCACAACAAGTCGGTATCAGTGTCTGTGAGGACTGTGATGAGATGAGATGCATGTCCAGAGCGGAGTTGCGTCTCTGAAGAGGAGTTATCGCAGCACTATTCATAGTAGCATTGAGATCACCACGTGAGTGTGAAGGCAGGGTGCGGGGCATAGTCCCAGCCACGAGGGGAAAGCCTCCCACGTCTCTACGAGGAGGTAGTGGGGGAGGAGACAGGTCCCGTGGAGGAAGCATGGGGGCATCAGGGGCTTGGCGAACCTGCAAGAAAGTGTTTTAACTGTAAGAAGTTTGCACAGCAAGTTCAACCTATAGATATGAACAGATTTATTAACAAAATTGAAAATTGACGAATTTTATGATAAATTTTTTTTACAGAATTTGACTTTCCAATTTAGACTACAATTGACATTTTTGCATATTTCTATAGTTGTTCTCGAACTCTCATGAGTTGCCAGTCCCTAGACTATATCCCATTAATAGGGATATCCTTAACTAGCACCAACAGATAGCACGCGTGTACTTTGAGGGATGCGCTTTGCGTGTGCATTTGTTTTCTGGTATATAAACATTGAGGATTTACGTAGTGTATTAGTACATTAAATACTCTTAAAAAGAAGTAAAAAATGCCAAATTTCTGTTGTGTTCCTAAATGTAAAAACCAGGAAACCCTTTTGTCTTCATTCAGGTCCCGAAATATTCTGAATATATGCTTTAAACCATAAAAATTCAACTAATTAAATTGCGCCTCGAAACAAAAATAACTACTTCCAGTAAGGAATTGCAGACTACAATTTCATTTTGGAAGAGGGAAAAGAAAAATTAATAAAATCATATGCAACCTCGACAGCAAGCTATGTTAGCTTAGATTATATTCAGTACTTCTAGGAGTCTCCGAAGTTTACGCCTGCAGTAAACTCTCGATTAACTGGGATGTTTATTATCCAGGACGATCCATAGTGAAATCCATTTCGTGAATAAAGTTTTAATGTGCTGTAGACTAATTATTAAAACCATGTTTTAACTTAAAATTTTCAAAATCGTCCTACATAATATTCAAAACTGCACGTCCTTAACCTATAAAACACAGGAATAATCGTGATACTATTGCGATCATATTATATCATCTTATCAAACATGCATTTGATCTTTCTGCAACTAGAGAAAAAAAAACACGAGGATTTCAATCTTGATAGTCACTTCTCCATAAAAAACACATCGGTGGCTGCATATCCTGTTTTTAGCATACGGTACTTACAATACTAATGATTAAAGAGGTAATACTCACCTTCGACAGAGTTCCTATTTTATTTATTTATTTTTTTATTCGTGCACCTTGTTTTCAAAGTTCTCGTTTAGCTTAATGAACATTCAATTTACTCGTATCTATATTCTGCACACTGCAGATTTCCCCATCAATCTCTTAAGGGGAATCGCTCAGTATTATGCAAGTTTATGTTATTATTTATTTTAAATTAAATTATGAGGTAAGGAAATACTGAATTATATTAAATTATACTAGGTTATACAAAATAATTATAAATATAATTTTGACATGCACAGAAAACCAACAAGTGGGAGAATGTACTCAACTGTAGCATATGACATAATATGGCCCTACAATATGTTGTGCCACATGTAATGCTCCTGCCATCTAACGGCAAAACTTTGCATAAGATATCCCTATTACTATAGCTTTACTTCTAGTGTCAGTTTAAAGTTATTCAATATCAGCTTACCTGTTGTGGGGGGTTGCTATCCCCTAGTGAGGGCTCCCTTGGGCGACGGGGTGGAAGTGGAGGAGGGGGACGGGGATTATGTGGTGGGCCAGGCGGGGGAGGCATGGATGTGGCCACGGGGGGAGGACAAGGAGACGGCGAGGAAGAGCCTATCAAACTGCCACTGGCTGCCTGCTGTGAAGGGAGTGTAGGAGACGTTGCAGGGGAGTTGGCAGCGGAATTTGGCACCAAATTTGTTGCCAAGCCGGATGGTTGCATGGGGCCAGGCGACTGATTTCCAGAAGCTGCAAATAAGAGGATTAAATATAAGAATCATGTGGAAATGATGGTACAAACACAAGAGGGAACGATTCTTTTGGCTACTGACCTCCACTTCTCAAACAAAGAAATTCTTTTTAAATTATGGTTTATTTAACGATGTTCGCAACTGTAGAGGTTATATCAGCGTCTCCGGTGTGCCGAAATTTTGTCCCCCAGTAGTTCTTTTACATGCCAGTAAATCTACTAACATGTACTAACATGTACTGTTCCTTATACACCTCTATGTCAGATGCCATTTTGGTAGACTGCCCTGTTGCAACTATCTGTAGCAACAGATTCAACCGTGAAGATTCAACCTTTCCTACACCACTAACATCCGGCTCAGATATTAGAGGTCAACACAAAAAAATAGAATTCACTATTTGTTGTTGTTTTCTAATGCCAGGCATTTGACAATAAAGTCATTTGACCTCTTGCACTCCAATATTTTTCAAAGATATTGTCATGGTTAGCCACTGATGCACAGATTTATTAAATGATAAGTTGTAGCCGATTTAAGTGAACACCACTATTTTTGGAACAACCCTCGTAGGTATGCCTTTTGAATAATAATAATAATAATAATAATAATAATAATAATAATAATAATAATAATAATAATAATCTGTGGCGCTACAGCCCGTGAAGGGCCTAGATCGACCAGCCGGCTGCTGGCTTCACGACAACATGCCGAAGCAGAGGTGGACGATCATCCAACCAGAATGGAGGTATCGTGTGGTTAGCACGATGATCCCCCCAGCCGTTATAGCTGGCATTCGCAACCAGATTTCACTACCTATCGCAGCTCCCCAAGTGCATCACGATGCTGGGTGGGCACCGGTCCCATACACTGGCCGAAATTTCGTGAGAAAATTTCTTCCCCCATGAGGATTCGAAACAGCGCGCATTCCGTAACACGAGTCCTAGGCGGGATGCCTTAGACCATAGTGCGGGACGCCTTTTGAATAACTGCTAAAAAAAATAAAATAAACTTGCAAATGTAACATCATTCACAATAATGTTAAAAGAACCGAAATGTTGCAAAAGGTGTAAAACATATTATGAGAAAGGTTGTCATACTCATTTTTCTTTCATAGTTGTCATAATTTCTACACGTTTTCTTATGATTTAAACTGTTACAGTAATGTAACTGCTATGTTCACACACTCAAAATCCCACTTAAGAATAAAATCGTGTAACTCTGTATACCATTCCAACACCATTTTCAGAAGTTACTAACCTGCGGGACCAAGAAGAATTTGTGCGAAGATACTATAGTCCGAGGAAGACCCCTGGTACGGAGGTGTATGAGGCGCAGATACCGTGTGTGGCGTTCTCGGAGTTTCCTCTCCATCTTCTGGCAACCGAACAGATGCTGGAAACAAATGACGCTCACCCATTGATGGAAGAGGACCTGGAGGATGGTTGCGGCCAGGCAGATTGCGTGGCTTTATGCCTGGCGACTTGAGGTTAATTTCCGGCCACTTACGAGGCTGTAAAAAACAGATGAAATCTAGTAATACCTGTATATGGGATGTGTCTAAAGGAAAAATGTACTACTACTGTCAATACAATTTGAATCCATGAAGTTTCATGCCACTGTCTGCTACCAATGAGAAAGTCCCAGGAAAAAATTTGCCTTCAGGCATGTAAAAAAGAATTAAGGGTGAGAGCATATTACATGCAGCGGCGAATTTTCAGGGGAGGTAAGGGAGGCCTAGCCTCCCCTAATATTTTACCAGAACACAATATGGCAGTAATAATTTCAGCTGAATTAAGATCACAGACAAGTTACAGTAAATGACGAACATTTTTCCTTTTATATTAATTTTACTATTCACTGCAACTACGATGTAAGTTACGAAAAGTCGACCACATTCAGTTGGCGATGCCCGCTCGCTATAATGTAGATAGTACAAATAATTCGTACTGAAAAATAACAGATAGCGCTGTAACCTGTATAGTCCAGAGTCCGTATAGTCGACATCTGGCAGCCTGCAGTGTCTATGCGAGAGCGGAAGAGAGGAGTCCGCTACAAGACGCTACTCCCCGGTAACCATGACAACAGCAGTTCAACCAATAAGATAGCTGGTAAGAGGAGTGTATAAACTTGACTAGAACGCGCGAAGGGAGCCAATTTGGAGACGTCCTACCCACCGCTGACAACTGTACTGCTTATAGTTACGGGCGGTTTCGGCTGTATTGGGAAGCTCTCTCTCTTTCTCTCTTCTGGTTTTAGAAAATTGAGTGACGTGTTGTTAGTTTTCTCTTGTTTGCGGGTGTTCTTGTCATTTTATTCTTTTGTGTTACGAGATGTATTTACTTATACATTATTTTAAATATATCGAGAGTTTAGAAACAAATGCAGATTTGTCTCTAGCTTCTTGTAGTAGCAGTTATTCAGTATGTTGTGACCTATTTGATCGGTTTGTGAAGAAAGAGGAATGTCCAGTTAATTTGCTGTAAAATTAGACTATGTAATAGTAGTGAGCAAGTCCCGGATTCTTAGGTTCGAATCAATTTTGTTGCTATCTCGTTACTCTCGAAATATTGTTTTTCTTGTTCGTTTTATGTACCAAAGAGTAACATTCTTAAATGTAATATGACCTAAAAAGACCTAATTCGTAAGTTAGGACTTAAAGTGTCCCAAAGAGTGGCAATCTTTACCAAGCTGTTGTAATACATTAACAGTATGTTGTTTATTTTTTTCCCCCCGTAAAATCATATAAATTCCTAAACATAAGATTTAAAATCCTAAAACATAAATAGGAAAACCTAATTTTAATTTCTTAAAATCTGTAAATTCTGCACTTGGTAATGAGGTATGTCACAGGGCCTTATATTTTTATATTCACATCATTCACGTCTTGGCCTCCTCAACTTTCAAACCCACCGTCCGCTACTGATTAGATGATATTATGAATATACAGGGTTACTACAAAAGAAAGAGACACTTTCAATGTTTTATAAATACAAAACTATTAAAGTTATCAGGAATCACTTTGCACTGTTTTATAAAGTAATTTTTCTAATTTACTTTGGAAACTCCCAAATGTTCAATATCTGCTCCTTGTGTCACACGGCACACATCAAGGAGACAGTCCAGTTCATCCCAAACCTGGTGTAACATACCTGGATCAACGCTAGTGACAGCAATCATGATGCATAGTTTCAACTCATCTTTCATTAAAGCAATAACAATTATGTATGCAGATGACACTACTTTATGTTCTTCCTCTGCTCTAAATCGATTACATGCTCTCAACAACGACACTCTATCACATATAGCTTTATGGTTTGAATCTAATGGTTTCTTGCTTAATCAAGAAAAAACTATCAACATAACTTTCAGCATAATTATCTAATAAATAAGGACAACAGACTCAACCACACAAAATTTCTAGGACTTTGTATAGACTCCAGTTTAACATGGGATAAGCACATCGAATACATATGCACAAAGCTATCAAGAGTTTTATATTTGTTAAAGAAATTAACGACTTCCGTCTCTCAAAATTATTTAAGATGTGCCTACTTTTCTTTCTTTCAGTCGATAATACGATATGCCCTAATTTTCTGGGGAAATGGAACCAAAATTGGAAGCATGTTGATTTTACAAAAGACAACCATTAGAATTTTATGTAAATCAAACTATCTGGAACATTGTCGGCCACTTTTCAGACAATCACGGATTTTAACAATAATAAATTTGTATATATATGATCTAGTACTTTACACTCGACAAAATATCGACAATTACTCATTAGTGGCCAATATACATGATCATGAAATTAGAAATTGTGAACAAATTAATATTCCATATTGTAGATTACACAAGAGCAACAAAAACTTTTTAATTATGGGGATGAAATTATATAATAAGCTCCCAAGTCAATATTATAAATTACCAATCAATAGCTTCAAAACTAGATTTTACAATTGGTTATTAAATAATCCTTTTTATTCTGTTGCCGAGTTTTTCAACACAAATTTGTATGAAATTGCATTTTAATAAATATGCTTAATTGCAATTTAGTTAGTTTTCTTTAATCTAAAAGTTTCAAATTATTTCACGTTTTCATTGTATTATTTAAATTTTACTGTTTCTTTTATTAGTGTTTTTTTTAAATGTATTTATATGTTTTTCAACATATTCTTACGAAGCCTAAAACTGTATGTCTAATGGCCAAATAAATTGAATTGAATTGAATTGAATTGAATCTAAATCACTAGGGGAAGTAAACATTGTGTTTCACAAATCACCAAAGAGAAAGTCGCACGGTGTGAGATTGAAGCTCCTTGGTGGCCACTCTGCGAGAGCGCGGTTGTCATCTGTTGCACAGCTAACCCAGTGCTGTGAAAGAGTTTCGTCCAGACAATTTATAACACTCTGGTGCCAGTCCTCCTGCTGGACGAAGGAGTTACCCCCTTCCCTATGCAGTTGAGGCAGTCCCCAACCTAACACCGCAAAATGCATGTTGATATTACAGATGACCATCTTAGCTATTATGCTTGCAACAGCCCAACAATCAACACAGCAGTACCAATAGTGTCTTATCAAAACTTCTACAGTTCCTCAACCTAACAGTGCAAAATGTATATCGATATCACAAATAGTTTTTGTTCTATACAACAATGATAATGTCGATTTCTTTTATACTAATCCTGTACTTCTAGACATTCTAAATGCATCCAAATCTAGCTCTCATGTGAAGCTGATTTGAATAACTGAAAGATTGTTCCGAGGCTGGGTATCGAATCCAGGACCTTTGGCTGAGCTCGCTGGTCCGGAACAATTTTTTCCCTTGAAATTATTCAAATTAGCTTCACAGGAAGCTATACCTGAAAGCCAGATTTGCATAATATACATCACTGTTCGTTAACAGAAAACCACAATTCAAGTCACACAGAGTTTGTGTGCACTCAATGTTGAGTTCTGACGTCTTGTCAGCCTGCTTGAGGTATGTGGATATAAAGGGGAAAAATTGAGCCGGTGTCTAGTACGTTCCTGGGTAGTTCAGTCAGTAGAGCATCGACATGCTCAGCCAAAGATCATGGGTTTGATACCAGCCCCGGAACAATTTGTCCCTTGCAATTATTCATTCTAAATGCATATTCAACTCTGATGAATAACGATTACTCATAAATATATTATCATCATCAAGGGTTGACATTTGGGAAGATAACGCCATGGACAGTAGCACAGAATTCACATGCTTTCTCCGTAATGTCTAAGTGATTGATTGATTGATCGATAAATTTAAAATACATTTTGGATAAAAAATGAAATGAAATTATGCCAGTGAAGTGGAAAGTCTGTGCAAGTGAAATTATAAATGTACATATCATAATAATACTTAAATCACTTTCAAAAGTATACTGTTCTCAAATGCACACTCACTAGCAATGACACAGTTCTTGATGATGTTTAGAACAATAGTATAACAATATGCTGCAATTTATAACCTTTCTGACTTTTGCACCACTAACAATGATTGTAGAGAGGTTCTTCCAAAGCCTATTCAAAAGCATAACCCCCTGCAAGGATTTTCTCATTGTCTACATGTAGTATACATGAGTTCATAACATTAACATACTTAAACCCACTATTTTCATTCAATATCTTTCGAGAAATTCCAACTCTGTTTAAAGATTAATAAGTTCTACAGTTACAGTTGTAATAAATGTTACTTACAAATCTTGGGGGCTGCCGGCAACCCCGAGGTTCCACTTCTAGTGATTTGTTGTATAAGTAATTACTAATGTCTGTGTCCTTCATACCCTCGAAGGGAGCAAGTGTTTCTAGGAAGTGCTGAAACAACATATTACACGTGAGATTAAAAATGGCAATGGGATTGTACTGGTGTGATGTAAACAAAAAACACATCATCTAGTGCTAAAGTTACATTCATTTTCTCAACATAGCCAATTTAGGCCTAATCTGTTAACATTATATTATAAATCTTCTAGCCAATTCGATTTCATTATCGAGCACAAATATTATATACAGTTTTTACTCGATATTATTGTCTTTCTCTGCAATATATCTCAAATATTTAATTTTCCTTAGTAAAATAGTCCCCATTTCATAACTAGCCACTACGTTTGAGGGATTCCAAGAAACTCCTAAATATTTCTTTACAAAATTTTATTGTGAGCTCAAAGAGTGGTCTTAGGAATCTTATCTGTGTGCTTTCTAGTTTTTGAGCATCTACTTCTGTAAAATTCAAACTTTGCCACCATATCAGTATTGTTTGTTTTAAAATGATGGCACGTAATCTCAATCTTTGTGTTGTTTTTTTTCCAAAGTTATGTTTAGTTATTCTCTCTTCCTCTGGTAAATGAGATGTTTCAAACAAAACACTGATTTATACGATGGTCACTTCATAAGTTATGGCAACTGTGTTATATCAGCTGATAAAAATTAAATTGTTTTATTTAACAATGGTCGCAACTGCAGAGGTTATATCAGCATCACCAGTGTGCCAGAATTTTGTCCCGCAGGAGTTCTTTTACATGCCAGTAAATCTACTGATATGAGCCTGTCGCATTTAAACACACTTAAATGCTATCGACCTGGGCCGGGATCGAACCCGCAACCTGGAGCACAGAAAGCCAGCGCTATACCAACTACGCTACTGAGGCCAACTCAGCTGATAAAAGTGCAGCAATGGAAATGCACTATATGCGTTTGAAGGTCACTGGAATGTGCTTCGCAATGCTAGCACCAAAAGGGGCCCGGGGAGAAGGCTATAAGAAGATGCATAAATACACAAAAGGAAATAAAGTGCATTACACACAGCTAACACCCTTCAAAATAGTCTCCCCAAGGCTTCCACATCTTTGCCAATGAAGGGGAATGTGTGTGATTCATCAATGTGTACCATCTGTCGTCGAAATGCTGTTAAGATGTCCTCCTTATTTGCAAAATTCTTCCTACGCAGTGGCTTCCTCAGTTGCGCAATGAGGTCATAGTCGCATGGACTGAGTAGGGAGGAAGTTCTAAGATCTCCCACTCCCACCTCTGACATGAGCTACAGTGTGGGCTTTAGTGTTATCATGAAGGACTATGGCATTGTCCAACAGTGGTGGAGTTAGTTAGTTGGTTATTTTACGACGCTTTATCAACATCTCAGGTTATTTAGCGTCTGAATGAGATCAAGGTGATAATGCTGGTGAAATGAGTCCGAGGTCCAGCACCGAAAGTTACACAGCATTTGTTCATATTGGGTTGAGGGAAAACCCCGGAAAAAACCTCAACCAGGCAACTTGCCCCGACAGGGAATCGGACCGAACAGTGCTGGATGTTTCCTCTGAATTGTATAACGCAGACAGTACAGCAGAAATGATCTGTGGCACTTAGCATTGACAGTGCAGCCCTCATGAATGGTATAACACTCCAGAATATCTTGACTGTCATATGCCAAAAGATCAGAAACTTGTGTCTTCGTGGTGAAGCAGTATGACGCCATTCATTTGACTGACACTTCAATTCAAATTTCTATGCTCATGCCCAAGTTCCATCACTTGCAAGAATTCAATTTAGCATGTACAGTAGCGTGCAAATTAATCCGAACACGACATATTTTTACATTTTCTGTCATTGTTGGCCTCACAGCTGCTCATACCGCTTTAATTGACATCTGTAGTACGTGTAATTCCATTGTTCAAGGTCTGTCATTATTTTTTTTTATAATATGTGACATTTTGCCTGTCGTTTTGTACTTAAAAGCATTTCAGTTGTGTTGAAGACTTAATACTGCAATCCTGTGTACATTCTGTCGTCTTCACAAATGGATACAACTCCACGAAAACGGTCTAAAATTATAACATTAGCAGAGCATTCTTTTATGACACAGAGGCAAATTGCTGCAGAATGTCACATCGGTTTGGCTACTGTTAATTCGATCATAAAACGATACAGGGAGACTGGATCCATCACACCCCAGAAAAAAGGAAACTGTGGCTGGAAAAGGAAGATTTCACCTGCAGATGATCGTTTAATTGTCAGGAAAAGTAAATTAAATCCTAGACTAACTGCTGTCGACTTAACCCGCGAGTTAATGGCTACCACTGGGGCGAATATTCACGTCACAACAGTGCGGCGTAGGCTTTTGGAAGCTGGACGAAGGGCTCGTAAGCCTATTAAGAAACAACTGCTAACCCCTGTTATGTGCAAAAAACGCTTAATGTGGGCAAAATTACATCAACACTGGACAGTGAATGACTGGAAGAATGTACTTTTTTCCGATGAGTCTCATTTCGAGGTCCATGGCCACTGTGTTTCTTACGTATGGAAAGGATCTGAAAAAGTAACAGCAGCTCATCTCCAACAAGCACCCAAATACCCCCCTAAAGTAATGTTTAGGTGTTGTTTTACACATGAAGGGCCTGGAGCATTAATACCTATCAAGGGAATGATGAATTCTGACAAATATATTCACTTATTGGAAACCAGAATCGTACCCCAGATGCAAAAATCATTTCCGGATGGCAGAGGTGTGTTCCAACAAGATCTGGCACCATGCCATACGTCTCGAAAAACTACAGAATTCTTCAATGAGAAGAATATTCAGGTACTCCCCTGGCCAGGCAACTCACCCGACATCAAACCCATTGAGAACTTGTGGTCAATTTGCAAAAGAAGAATGCAAAAAATGGATTGTTCTACAAAGGAGATGATGATTTCTGCCCTCATTGGTGTATGGTTTCGCGATGAAGAAATGAAGAATATTTGTGGGAAATTAGTGGAATCCATGCCAAATTGTCTCAGAGCTGTTATTAGGAACAAGGAAGGCCACATAGATTACTGAGGTATGTCTTAGATACTTTTTTTTATCCCGTTTGAGTGTTTTTGCATAAGTAATTACGTTGTTCGGATTAATTTGCACGCTACTGTACTTTCTTTCACAATTCATCGCTCCAGATGGATACGGCATGTCCACTTCTACAACTCCCCACTTTGCACACACCTTGCGCTTCTGCAAGTCCTGTTGTATTTATTTTATTTTTATTTTAGTTGGTTATTTAACGACGCTGTATCAACTACTAGGTTATTTAGCGTCGATGAGATTGGTGATAGCGAGATGATATTTGGCGAGATGAGGCCGAGGATTCGCCATAGATTACCTTGCATTCACATTACGGTTGGGGAAAACCTCGGAAAAAACCCAACCAGGTAATCAGCCCAAGCGGGGATCGAACCCGCGCCCGAACGCAACTTCAGACCGGCAGGCAAGCGCCTTAACCGACTGAGCCACGCCGGTGGCTGTCCTGTTGTAAAATGCACAGAAATACCCAGATGTGTGGCTAATTCCTGCACAGTCCAATGCCTGTCTTCTGTTAAACACTGTTCGATAATGGCCACTTGCACCACTGTGTGAGCGGATACGAGACATCCACTGTGCGGCAGGTCAACAGTTGCTACGCATTCACATTTGAAGGCCTCCACCTTACGTGCAACACTTCAATAGGGCAACAGCTTCTCGCAGCTCTGCATAACACGAGCATTTCTGCCACGAAAGTAACTACAAATAATTTTACCTCAATCAATCAATCTTCTTAATGTATCCAGCTGTTTGCTGACAACATATAGTCCACTGTAGTCTATTCAGTTGTTGTTTTTCATGAGAAATGAGGGGTATTTTGATCGGTGTTCATTATAGATGCTGTTGCTAGTAGCCAGAGGTGGGGTGTAGTCAATATATTATGACAGAGCTGGGATACGATCTCACGACCGGCAGAAGGATTACAAGGTCGGCGCGCGCATCTGCTTCCTGTGGCATGTGCTGTGGTGTAGAAAGGAGGGGGGGAGGAGAGAGAGTGACCGCGGCAGAGAGGGGGGATATCCAGATTATTCGAGAATGCCATCCTGGCATCCGTGGAAATCTTCTAGGCATCTGTCGATTGTTCGGGAGATCGTACTCTCCAAAAACTATGGTTTGGTTATAAAAAGAGACGCGAGTGAAGAGTAGTAGTGTTGTTATAGTCAGTGAACAGCAAGCCAGCCAGTCTTGTGTAGCAGTGAAGCCGGAAGTCCTGAGTTTGAGTGCAGTGGACCGCAGTTGGGGGACCTGAGTTCGAAGTTCAGTGGATTGTCTCTGAAGGTCTGGGATTCGAGATACTGTGAACTCGAGTGACTGAGCTAGAAGAGCTTACTAGCCAAGGCAAACGAACTGAGAACTGACAGTTCTGATTTGTAAATAGTGCTTTGTGAACATTAGTTAAAATTAACAGTTCATTGTTGTTCTCAATAATCCAAGTAAATTGTCATTGTCGTCTGTGGGGTGCAATAACGAATACTGTGTTGAGTGCAAATCCTATTGTTGACGAGAGCATTTAAGGTGAATTGTAGAAAGGAATTATTGTTGAAATAATAAAATTACATTGTTGTTTTGTGTAATAAAGTTACAATATACTGCAGGGCTGTGTCTTCTGCAACTGTTACTGATGATTTTAATTTACTTCTTTTGTGGTTTATGGATGGACAGTATAGAAGAATGTGTTCCAGATCTTCATCATGAATATTACACCACAGACAAGTAGGATTATCAGAAATGTGAAATCGGTGTAGGTACAATTGAGTGACAATGTGACCTGTTCTGGCTCTTGTTAAAAATGTTTGAACATGTCTGGGCAGGTTTTTGTACATTTCCAGGTCATTTGGTTTCTTTTGTACAGACTGTAAATTTTTCCTTTGTCAGAAGAGAGCCAATTGTTGATCAATAGGTTTGTAAAATGAGACTTTACTGAAGCAAAAGCACTGGATAGAGACTAGCTACCAATGCACACAAATCTGGTGGTAGCATTCCATAGTGTGCAACATAAGTTTCCAAATTATATACTAGACTAACCATGTTGCCACATGTTCTGAAGATATAACATGGTTGCTATGGCTTATGAAACGACCCTCATATTTAAAAAAAATATACCTCAACTATCTTACCAAAAGGAATGCAGTGGCAATGGTAGTAAAATCAATACATCATGCTTTGTGTTTCCTGCAATGAATAGCTACAAATGTACAGAATTATATAATATGAAGGTTAGGATTAATACAAGGTCAAGAAAATGTGTAGCTACATGCAAAACTCTGGTTCATCTAATGTATTATATCCGTAACAAGTGGAAGTTATCTAAATAATTTCATGTGAATACTTGTAATGGAAAAGTACGTAGTATGTACAGCACAACAGTGGTTCCTAGCAGGTTCTCAGGAGTTACCGAGTTTCCTTCCCAAAAAATAACCTTAACCAGATGTTTCATGAGAAACATGTACGTCTCTTATGTACATATGTATTTCTAGTACTACTTATGTCTACATATGATATGTATTTCCAATGAAGGGTAATACTAAAAGTGTACATTTGTATAAAAAAATAGCCAATTCTTATTTATAAATCAATGAATTTTTTAGGAATTTATTGTTCGTATTTCTTAAATGTAATTTATAAGTCACTATGTGCACATATATGCATTGTGTTACATATGCCAATTATACTGAAGACAAGAGTCTGATAAATTTTATTACAATATTTCGTCTTATGAAATAAATTAGTAATAAATTTTCACAAACAATTTACATGATAACTACAACAAAGTAATACATAATCCATGAGGAGTGATTCACGAAGTTACATGAACACTTCACAGTTTTTCCTAAGGTAATTTCAAATAAAAGGAAGTCCATATAAATATTAGATTTCGAACATCTGGGCCTCCTTTTAACAAGATTCCCCAAAAATGTTATACATTTCTAAATTAATTATCTGTATTTGCTCAACTTCATACTAGTCTCCATGTTGTGCAAATTCAAAGAAAAAAAAAATCTTTCAACATTCTGCATTGTAAGCATGTACTTGATACATAACAACATAGCTAGAGTTTCGTGGAATTCGCGTGATGTGATAATGCAAATTGTTCTCATTTGGCAATTTTTACACCATTTCTTTATGTTCCTTCCCATAACCCCAAAAAACACAATTTTGAAATGCGAGATAACACGAAGAAAAATATGATTCAAGTTCTTAAATGAATTCCAGCAATACTTCTTGTTTTATTTGCAAAATCTCAAGAGTAAAGTACTTTAAGGGAGGAGATACAACACAGGCCTGCAAAAATTTGGTGAAATTAATTTTTTTATATCTCAGCTACTATAAAAGCTAAAAAAACAAAACTTTTCATGCTTTTTTATTTTGAATAAATTTTATTCAGCTTCCTCCAAGTGACCTTACATACATTACACTTTATAAAACACTATTCACAAAATTAAAATGGCTAATAATTATCTGTAAAAAGAATATAACATTTGCATAATTATTTTTACAACAATAAAGCATTTAGATAATAAAATCTACAATTAATTCAATATCTGCACGATTCTTTTACATAAATATTATAAAGACCTACATCAACAACATAATCTAGGACCTTTTACCTATTCCTTCAGGAAATATTTTTTTCTTAATACAATTTTTTAGAAAATTTAATATTGAAGGTAAAGATTAAAAAAATATATTTATTGAAGGAATAGGTAAAAGATCCTAGACTATGTTGTTGATGTAGGTTTTTAAAATATTCCAGTAAAAGAATCGTGCAGATATTTTATTATGTAAATGCTTTACAGTTGTAAAAAAATTATGCAAATTTTATATTATTTTTACAAGTAATTATTAGCTATTTTAATATTCTGAATAGTGTTTTATGAAATGTAATGTATGTATATTAAGCATGAAAAGTTTAGTTCACTTAGCTTTTATAGTAACTGAGATAAAAAAAAATAATAATTTCACTACATTTTTGCAGGCCGATGGTGTACCTCCGCACTTAAATAACTGTTTCACCATTTCAGTCCTTTTTTCTTTTTTTCTGATGGCACATTTCGTTGCGCCATTTTGTCAACAAACAGAATACAGCTGTGTATTAAAATCTACATAAATTGTAAGAGCTGAAAATGAATGTTGAAAATGCTCATATTTTACTTTCTTAATCATGTTTAATATCTTACGTCAGGATTATAAAAATTGTCAAATTTAACACCAAAATCTTTAAATTTCAAAATTCATTTTCTTTAAAAAAAAAAAAAGGAAAAAAAATATTTTCACGGGACTCAAAACAGAATTTGTTTCAGTATTTTACTTTTTTGTTTCACAGTTAAAATTACTGCAACTTTTCTTAAGATTAAAGTTGTTATACCACTATACTGAAAATCAGATCCAAATCTACATGAACTCTTTTATTCAAAATGACCTCCAAAATTAAACTGCAAATGTCAATAAACTTCGTGACTCCCCCTGTAGTCTTTTTCAGAATAGCTAAAGATTTCATACATAACAGCCTCAGTAGCATTACTTCGAAACCTGAATGTAACAAATACAAATACATAAAAATATTATATACAGGAATCAAATCAATCATTCGCCTAAGGGATTTCAATTCAAATGACTCTACTGGACTGGTTACTTACCCTTAATTTGGGTTCGACACTGAGACAATATGGCTGGTTCTGATACTGCTGAATCTCCCCTGTAATCTCTGCCACCTTTCTCCGTTTACTGAAGTTGATGAGTTCGGGGGAGTTGGGCAGATAGTCTGGGTTGCCCTCCTCAATGTGCAGGATATTGGTCAGGTACATGCCTAAGAAATGGGTGTATACATGGGAGTCAAAGTACCATCAAAGTATTTATCTACTGTCATGGTACATGCATGTGCATGATAATATGTCCTACAGTACAGATAAACGAACTTACCAAAGAACGGGACACAGGGTGGATTAATGGAACGTAGCTTCTCTTGGTATTTACGGAAGTGGTCATTGTTTAACTCTCTTGCATCTTCTAGAGCTTTTTCCAGTCTTTCTGGCAATTTCTAAATTAAGAATAAAATAAGTACATTAGTTATATTCCATTTAACAACAAAGATTCTTCATCCTTCAAACAAAATCAATTTCTGAACAATATTTTAAAATACTGTATTTACATGTGTAATTTCCCCCTCAAGATTTTTAAAACATATTTTCCAGAATTTTATTTTCTTTGCATAATTTCTTCCTCTTACTTTAAACAAAATTTAATATTTCTTTCCCCTTCAAGAGCATTTTTTGTGAAGATTGCCTATTGGTAAAGTAATCATGGGAAACCAAAGATCATTGTTATTCATTCCTTCTACAGTAGAACCCCAATTTTCCGTCACCCTATGGTGGATTATCCGACTGTCTTCCTTTTGCGCTCTTTTTATGCTGCAGAAAAAATATGAAGTACTGCACATTTTATTAGTACGAAAATTTTTTATATAAGAGTGTGTTTTACAAACTTTTACTCTTATACAGTATGGTATACTCTTCAAGGGGCCTAAATTCAATGCAAAATGCCTTCCACAGGGTCAAAGAAAAGGAGTTGTGCTACGAAAAATAGTGCAAGTAATTGAGAGGTTTGAGAAAAGAGAAACTGTGGTTCATCTCACATCAGAATACGAAATAGGAATTACAACTGTGCACGATTTAATTAAAAACAAACATATAGTGTAATAAGTACGGAGTGTAAATCTACAACATGAGACCTGTACTGTTCCTGTCTTTCCACAGACAGTCGTCATAAAATGTTTCCTTGGCTCTTAAAAACCCGTCATTGAAAATCAGACTTCTGATCCACTATCTGACATGTTAAAACACAAGACCACGGAGGAAATTAGAAAACTGTATTCTGCATTTAATTTATGAAAATATTACATGGTACGGATTATCTGATTTTTTCGATTAACCGTTCACTCCACCCCCTTCATTACCATGGATAATAGAGGTTCTACTGTATAATTAAAAACGTCTATGATTTCTCTGACAACAAGAAAGATGATCTGATTTGTTATCTATTGAAAGTAATGCAGTATAAAATACATGTATGTTAATTTTCTTTACGTTGATAAAATTAATGATTTAATTTGATATAAAGAACATTTTACACGGGAACTTTAACATCAGAATCTGAGATCAGTCAAATGTCGAAGGCATTAAAACTGACATACAGCGGTATACAGAAAAGCCACAAAATTATCCATAATTATTTGTGTTATGCAATTCAAATAAACTCATGAACTTGGAACATTTAGGAAGATACAGAATCCTAGAAAAAGAAGATTCTATATCTAAAAAATACTGGAGTGCAAGAGGATTAACGGCTTTGTTGGCATATGTCTAGGCACTTGAACAACAACATATACAGGATGAATCATAAGTAATGTCACTATTAATTTCAAGGAGTTATTCTTTGAGATATTTCAAACAAAAAAGTTTAATACAGTTTTGCTCGTTTTTCTTTAAGGATAAAAATTGTTTTATAATAAACATTCCATAGCGTGTTTTGGGAAACCATTGATTTAATTTTCAATATGCTTAGAGCAGTGTATTATGATAATAAATGATTGAAAGAATATTAGTTTTGACCTTTAAATGTGTAGAGATTTGATCCGAACAAATGTAGCATTTTAAAATTCCTTTTCAAAACGAAAAGTCACATTTGTTCAGATCAAATTTCTGCACATTTAAAGGACAAAACTAAAATTCTTTCAATCATTTATTATCATAATACACTGCTCTCTTAAACTAACTGAGCATATTGGGAACTAAATCAATGGCTTTCCCTGTATATATTTAATATTAAACATTGATTTGATTAGTATATTAAATTGTTTGATGTTATTTATGATTATTATTCTTCATATTTTGTAGTTCTTGCATGATTTTCCTCTCTTCCATTTTTCATCTCTGAATTATGGGAAAATATAAATATACAATATGTTGTTGTTTTCTAATGCCAGGCGTTTGACAATAAAGTCATTTGACCTCTTGCACTCCAATATTTTTCAAAGATATTATCATGGCCAGCCACTGAAGCACAGATTTTGAGGTGTTCCGAATCCATTTCTTGGTTTGAGTTGCACAATGGGCAGTTAGGGGACTGATATATTCCAATTCTATGCAGGTGTTTGGCCAAACAATCATGGCCTGTTGCCAATCTAAATGCAGCTACAGACGATTTTCGTGGTAAATCGGAAATTAATTGTGGATTATGATGCATAGAGTTCCATTTTTTCCCTTGAGATTGTGTTATCAAATTTTGTTTATTGAAGTCTAAGTATGTAGATTTAATAAATCTCTTCACAGAGTAATACGTAGATTTAGTAACAGGTCTGTAAGTAGCAGAAATATAGAATATAGTTGCCTTTGAAAGCCTACTATGTCCTACTTTTTCTACTATTTCAGTAGATATGTTAGCTTGCAGGGACATTTGTCTGCAAAATAAAAAATTTGGAGAGTTGAAAAACAATTTATCATGAATTATGTTTGAGTCATGGTTTTTTATTGCTGTAAATGTCAGACATGGGACTTCTAGTTTTATTTCCATCTGAAGTGACACTAAATATTTTCATCATACCTTAAAATTCTGTTGTCCTTGAATTGATCTGACACTGTGGGTTAATAGTTAGGCAAACACAGTAACCAATGAGGACGACATTCTTAAGTTCTTGTCACACACTATAAAATTCACTCTCATCAACTCACAGGATAATTTATGGTTACAGAATTTTATCATGTATTTCTTATGATTTCATGCACAGCAATTTTTTTTTTGGCCAGCTTATATTAAAATACTATTTAAAACTTTATGAAATATTATTTCAAGGGCCAATGTACATTTCTTCTTGAAAACACAATGAGTCAAATAAAATACCTGGGAAGTGTATTTCAGTCGGAAGACGGAGGCTGACCCCATGGCAGAAACAACAGCTAGGACGCCATTGAAATTGTTTAGATCTTGAAGCACCATCATGATTTCTACAATCCTAGACATAATTGCAACTCTTTCTTCGAAATTCTCTGCTTCCACAATATTTTTCTCCAACCATCGAGTGAACTGGAATTAAAAAAAATATATATATACAGTAAAATCCCTCGTATCTGGCACCCAAATAACCAGCAATACCAAAACAAAGGGAACTTTTGGCTAGGCCAAAAAAAAAGTCATTCATGCGAAAGAGGAAAGTCAGACGAAGATGTGAGTAGTTTTCATGGATCGCACATGCCGCATATCATGCTTACTCTTTACATTGTTCACGCATGAAAACATAGACAAAAAAAAACATGTTATGTCCCTGAAGTATATCGGGTAACATCAGTAAACTGTCACTTGGACCTTGAGAACAATGCGCAGAGACAATATCTTTAAATTTACAACTTGAACTCGCCCATTTCGAAGGGCTGTCGGACGAGTCTAAATAGGAAAGTGTGAAATTCTCTGTTCCTATAACACGCAAAAATTTCATTTAAGTGATAGATAGTATCATGGCTATTACCACTAAGCACTGCTGTTGCACAATGGATTCCGCAAAACGCAAGTGAAATATTCTTACGCTCAAATCATTAAGTGTTACTTCGTCTTCATATTTGCGACATTGGCTACACTGCTCTTCACGTCACATGACTGCCATTTAAAACTGTCATAAGGTTACGAAAACGTTTAGTACTTTTTACACTATTCTGTATTACTGTATTACAATAATTATGAACTGATTAAAGTAGGCCTACATTACTGTATTCAGTACTAAAAATAAACATTGTACGTATTTCAAAACTATTTTTAAATATCTATATGAAAATTACTAAATTTCAACATGGGAAAAAAATGTTTGTGCAGTACAGTGTGTCTTTACATAACCTTTAAACATATTTTCCAATTATCCAGCAAAATCAGTTATCCGGCACTGACTTTGTCCCACAGTTGCCAGATACAAGGAATTCTACTGTATATATTTTTTAAAATATAAATTCATTTAGCAATTCATTTACACTTAATTTATTTCAATCTTCAGTCAAACTTACATTAGTAGTATGCTTTATCATTCGAAGCAAGTTAGGGGAAGTTTGTTCTTTGTTCTTCTTGGTCCATACACTTCCCACTAACTCCGATGGTTTCACAGCCCGATACAATTCAAATTCCAGTAGCGTTAGCTGTCTGGCAATTTCTATGGGATGCAACTGAAAACATAAAATATTTAAATCTAATTTATGTCCAGGAGAAAAGGAAAAAAAAGAGACTAATAAGAGAAGAAAGAGAGTGGAAAAATATAAATATAAACCTAACATTACAATAGATGTTTAAGTTTTCATGTATCTGTGTGATTATTTCTGCATATTTATGTAGTAGTAGCAGTACTTTGTTTAACGATTCTTTTAACTATAGAGGTTATTCAGTATCAATTTTGACATGAGCAATAACTTTACTATGATGTAAATAAAGACGGTCATATGGACATGGTCCAATTCCAAATGGTTAAGGAGGTATATCCGCAAACACACCATTATGAATTACACATCACCATATGATTTCCTGTCTCATGACCTGGATCGAACTTCAGTTGACCTGGTTTATCACACAAAAGTGGAAAAACATGCATTACTCTAATACATTTTGGATACCACAGCAAGCATAAGGGAAGTGATGTCAAGTAATCTCATTCTATTCACATGTCAGTACAAAGGTGAACAAGTTGACTCCGAGTTCAAATAACTAGATATGTATGTGTAAACATAAACTGTAAATTCTCTGGAGCTAAACGTGATTTAGAGTAATGGAAGCATAGCCAAGCAACTGTAGTTCTGTGACCATCCGAAATCGAACAAGTTCATTTGAACTTTACTTCCAATAGCTTCAAAAATCATTTCCTTAAGTATTATACAGGGTGTATCACGAGGTTTTCCCCCGGTTTATGGAGGTGATTCCTAGTGTTATATGGAACAAAAAATGTAAATACAGTAATGTGGTGACATTCATAATTAAGGAGTTAAAACAGATTTTCGAAACACGCCATAGTGTATGTAGCGCTAGACATGTTTGCACAGAACTAATGATGTGTGAAGAGAAGATTTAACGTTTCACATTCCAAGGTATGGAGAATTCTTCATGAGAACGGACTGTATCCTTTTCATATGCAAAAAGTGCAGCATTTAGAACCATATGATCATGCCAACCGTTTGCCTGCCAGATCCCCAGATTTAACACCCTAGATAACTGCATCTGGGGGTGGATGAAAGACATCGTGTACCAGATTAGGGTGCAAACACGAGAAGAGTTGATCCAACGCATTCTCGATGCAGCAGCAACAATAAGGAACAAACATGTGAAGTTACGAAATGATACACGCGCGGTTCACAGATGCAGATGACACAAGTATAGTAATTACAGCCAATAACTCCAACACATTCCAATCTTCAACAGAGGAAATTCTCTTAAAAATATGTAACTGGTTCTCAGTCAATAAATTAGTATTAAATTGTAACAAAACTAACATAATTCAATTTAAATCCTCCCCAAATTCAACATCGCAAATTTCTAGCACAATAATTAATAATAGATCCCTATTAGAAACAACAACAACCAAATTTCTTGGCTTAAAAACCGATAATGTGTTAAACTGGAAAAATCATATTAAAGAAATTACCCCCAAACTAAATTCAGCTTGTTTTGCTATTACATCTATGCAAAAGATAGTAAATATCAATACCTTAAAAACAATATACTTTGCATACTTCCACTTGGTAATGAATTTTGGAATAATATTCTGGGGAAATTCCACAGATAGTAACAGTATATTCCTATTACAAAAAAGAGTAATTAGAATAATAGTAGGTGCCAAATCTAGGGAACCTTGTAGGACTATTTTAAAAAAACTACAAATAATGCCCATGGCTTGTCAGTATATCTTTTCATTAATAATCTTCCTCTTATGTAATCGTGAAAACTTTGTAACTAATTCAATAGTTCATAGCATAAATACACGTCAAAAAAATGACTTTCATACTCCATCGGCAAGTCTATCGTGCTATCAAAAAGGAGTGCATTATATGGCAGTAAAATTTTTAATAGCCTCCCTATCGATATAAAAAATGAAACTCAAAACATAAAATTATTTAGGGCCAAATTAAAGAAGTACCTAATTTCTCCCATGTATGGTGGGTCCCTATCACCACGGCATGGCGCGTCCTCAGGTTGCGGATAGAGGAGACGGCCTCCAGATATGGAGGGTAGCTGCGAATATATTGAATAAGCAGTCGTGGACAGCCGATAAGGGGTGGTCCTCCAGCTTGGGGGTTGGGCGAAGGGCTAACAACCCATCACCGTAAAAAACAGCTTGTTACGAATTCCTACAGTAAGCCTCGGAATAGGACTGATTCTCTGGCACGACCACAGCAAAGGAATAAGGTTTTGAGATTTGGCACTTGGAACGTAACTAGTCTTTATAGAACAGGAGGGGTAACATTAGTAGCAAAAGAACTAGCTAGATATAGAATAGACTTCGTAGGAGTACAAGAGGTTAGGTTAGATGGGAATGGCATATCACAAATAGGAGATTACTTGTTGTATTATGGGGAAGGAAACAATAATCACCAATTAGGAACAGGATTCTTTGTACATAAAAGAATAAAATCAGCAGTAAAAAAGGTCGAATTTATCAGTGACAGGTTATCATATTTAGTACTTAAGGGTAGATGGTGCGACATCATAGTTATAAATGCTCACGCCCCTACAGAAGAGAAAGACGACTATATAAAGGATAGCTTCTATGAGGAATTGGAACATACTTTTGATCAGTTCCCTAGATATCATATGAAAATTTTATTGGGGGATTTCAACGCTAAAGTAGGACGGGAGGATATTTTTAGACCAACTATTGGAAAAGAGAGCCTACACGCAATTAGTAGTGACAATGGAGTTAGATTAGTCAACTTTGCCACATCGAAAAATTTAATTGTCAAAAGTACAACATTCCCCCATAAGGATATACATAAATATACTTGGACTTCTCCAGATGGATTGACACACAACCAAATAGATCACATCTTGATAGATAAACGGAGACATACTAGTATAGTAGATATTCGAACTTTCAGGGGTGCAGACTGTAATTCTGACCATTATTTGGTGATTGGAGAATTAAGAGAAAGATTATCAGTAGCCAAGCGAGTAGAGCAACAAGTTAATATTAGTAAATTCAATATTTTGAAATTAAAGGACGAGGAAGCTAAGCAAAATTATCAGGTCGAAATTTCGAATAGGTTTGCCACTTTAGAAAGTTCCGACGAAGTTGAGAAGGAATTAGATGTTAATAGCGTGTGGGAAAATATCAGAGATAGTATCAAAATTGCAGCTGAGCAGAGCATAGGTTATTATGAAACTAAGAAAAAGAAACCGTGGTTTGATGAAGATTGTTGCATGGTAGTAGAAAGAAGGAAACAGGCAAAATTGAAATTCTTACAGGATCCAGTTGAGGAGAAGAGAGATAATTATTTCAATGAAAGACGGGAAGCAAGTCGTACACTTAGGAATAAAAAGAGAGGTTACTTGAAGGAAAAACTGAATGAGGTAGAAACAAATAGTAAGAATAAAAACATTCGAGATTTATATAAGGGTATAAAGGAATTTAAGAACGGATATCAGCCAAGGGTAAACGTGATCAAGGATGAGAATGGTGACTTGCTTGCAGACTCTCCATCAATCCTAAACAGATGGAAAAACTATTTTGCGCAACTACTAAATGTACATAGGCCAAATAGAAATGATCGGGACGAAATTGAAATACAAACTGCTGAGCCATTTATACCCGAACCCACGCTTTCAGAAGTCGAAATTGCGATAGAAAATCTGAAAAAGTACAAGTCTCCAGGTATCGATCAAATTCCAGCAGAATTAATACAAGAGGGTGGAAGTGCATTATATAGCGAAATTTATAAACTTGTACTTGCTATTTGGGAAAAGGAAATTGTACCAGAACAATGGAAGGAGTCCATAATTGTACCTATTTTTAAAAAGGGGGACAAAACCAACTGTGGTAACTTTCGAGGAATATCACTTTTGTTGACGTCGTACAAAATTTTGTCCAATATTCTTTTGAGGAGATTAACTCCGTACGTAGATGAAATTATTGGGGATCATCAGTGCGGTTTTCGGCGTAATAGATCGACTATTGATCAGATTTTTTGTATTCGGCAGATAATGGAGAAACAATGGGAGTATAAGGGTACAGTACATCAGTTATTCATAGATTTCAAAAAGGCTTATGACTCGGTTAAGAGGGAATTATTATATGATATTCTTATTGAATTTGGTATTCCCAAGAAACTAGTTCGATTAATTAAAATGTGTCTCAGTGAAACATACAGCAGAGTCCGTATAGGTCAGTTTCTATCTGATGCTTTTCCAATTCACTGCGGGCTAAAGCAGGGAGATGCATTATCACCTTTACTTTTTAACTTCGCTTTAGAATATGCCATTAGGAAAGTTCAGGATAACAGGCAGGGTTTGGAATTGAACGGGCTACATCAGCTTCTTGTCTATGCAGATGACGTGAATATGTTAGGAGAAAATACACAAACGGTTAGGGAAAACACGGAAATTTTACTTGAAGCAAGTAAAGCGATCGGTTTGGAAGTAAATCCCGAAAAGACAAAGTATATGATTATGTCTCGTGACGGGAGTATTGTACGAAATGGAAATATAAATATTGGAGATTTATCCTTCGAAGAGGTGGAAAAATTCAAATATCTTGGAGCAACAGTAACAAATATAAATGGCACTCGGGAGGAAATTAAACGCAGAATAAATATGGGAAATGCGTGTTATTATTCGGTTGAGAAGCTCTTATCATCCAGTCTGCTGTCCAAAAATCTGAAAGTTAGAATTTATAAAACAGTTATATTACCGGTTCTTCTATATGGCTGTGAAACTTGGACTCTCACTTTGAGAGAGGAACATAGGTTAAGGGTGTTTGAGAATAAGGTGCTTAGGAAAATATTTGGGGCTAAGCGGGATGAAGTTACAGGAGAATGGAGAAAGTTACACAACACAGAACTGCACGCATTGTATTCTTCACCTGACATAATTAGGAACTTGAAATCCAGACGTTTGAGATGGGCAGGGCATGTAGCACGTATGAGCGAATCCAGAAATGCATATAGAGTGTTAGTTGGGAGACCGGAGGGAAAAAGACCTTTAGGGAGGCCGAGACGTAGATGGGAGGATAATATTAAAATGGATTTGAGGGAGGTGGGGTATGATGATAGAGACTGGCTTAATCTTGCACAGGATAGGGACCGATGGCGGGCTTATGTGAGGGCGGCAATGAACCTTCGGGTTCCTTAAAAGCCATTTGTAAGTTGTACCTAATTTCTCACGCCTTCTATTCTGTAGGTGAATTCATGACATTCAATAACGCTTCATGAAATTAATACTAAAAGTTTGTGTTGTACTATATGGCAGTAAAATTTTTAATAGCCTCCCTATCGATATAAAAAATGAAACTCAAAACATAACATTATTTAGGGCCAAATTAAAGAAGTACCTAATTTCTCACGCCTTCTATTCTGTAGGTGAATTCATGACATTCAATAACGCTTCATGAAATTAATACTAAAAGTTTGTGTTGTACTAGTAGACTATATTGTAAATCTCGTCTGTATATATTTCATCTAGACTATGACTATAAATTAAGATTTTATAATAGTATTAAGTTTTTTGACTTGTTCCATATTCTAGCTGTAAGCATATATGAATACCATGGAATGTTAATAAATACAATACAATACAATACAATACACACCCTTGCGAATCTTTGCCTTCAGATGCAGGGAGAAAATTTTGAACATTTGCTTTAAATCCACTCTACTTGCAAGAGACCGGTACAAAATGAAGCACTTGTTTGTATTCTATGATTTTCATTTTTGTCAGTGATATCCTCAAACAAGGAAGTTTTTGTTGCTTTTTTCAAATTGCCGTAACTCCTTAATTATGAATGTCACCCCATTACTGTATTTACATTTTTTGTTCCAAATAACACCAGGAATCACCTCAATAAATCGGGGGAAAACCTCGTGATACACCCTGTATTTCTCAAACTGACGTAATTAGGAACATTAAATCCAGATGTTTGAGTTGGGCAGAGCATATAGCACATATAGGCGAATCCAGAAATACATATAGAGTGTTAGTTGGGAGGCCGGAAGGAAAAAGACCTTTGGGGAGGCAGAGACGCAGATGGGAGGATAATATTAAAATGGATTTGAGGGAGGTAGGATACGATAATAGAGACTGGATTGATCTTGCACAGGATAGGGACCGATGGCAGGCTTATGTGAGGGCGGCAATGAACCTGCGGGTCCTTAAAAGCCAGTAAGTAAGTTATATTTCTCAAAAGGCCAACTCCATGGGATCCCTACAGTAAATACTCAAGAACACGTAGCACAGGAATCTCTAGCTGATTTTATTAAAGCAGGCAAGAGAATCTTACTGTAAGAATAGTGAACTCCTCTTCATTGTAGGTAAGATGCCATTCTATTGGTGGTGGAGAACGACCAAAATTAAATGTTATTTCCCGCTGAAGTTCATTGGGATCAGACTGGAAAAGAAAGAAACAATATGGTACGTAGATATTTGTGCAGACTGTAACATTTGTGAAGAAACTTTCCACTTAATATATAGAACTAATTTGCAGAAAAATAAAAAAATGGTATCACAAAGATGACACATTATGTTACTGTTTTGTTTGTAGTGTATTTTCTTAAAGTATAATTTACAAGACATTATAGGGAGAAGATGCATTGTACAAAATTATAATGTATATTTTGTAATCCCAAAAAGCAAAACATCTAAATTCACTTCAAACCATATGATTTAAGTCGACACAGTAAGGCATCGATTATCGTCATCTTCGACTGTAAGTTTTATTAACTGTTGTTTAATTCAATTACCATAGTTAATATCACAAGAAGTTTTCATTTTATCAACAATTTCATAAGTCCTTCTGTAAAAATAAACTTATTAGGTGTACCTGACACTAAAGAAATTAATATTATTTCTCAGTTTGACATTTAGCTTATGGTGTTTCTCATTAACTTGTGGTAACAATACTGTGAATCGAAATTATTTGTAGAGAGAAAGTAACTCTCTGTCTAGAGAGTTATTATAGATTCCATTCCAAATCATTTCTTAGACCAAAGCTTTTTTGTAACCTAATTTTTTCTGGTTTATTTCTGTAACAGCTAGAATTAAGTTAGTTTTGCAAATTAATTGGTGCTGATATGTTTAGGCTTTAAAATTTTCTCTAACGAAGTTCTGAATTAAATATTAATTTTAAAATAAAGCCACTCTTTTGTTTTATTTCCGGAATGATGGAACTATGTTAATTTGCAAATCAATTCGTACAAATACTTTAAAGTCACAAGTTTTTTTTGTCTGAAGTTTTCATTTTGAAATACAATAATTATATTAATAACTAATTTATCGGAATATATGAGTGTTGAAACATTCTGCTTCCTCCATTTCATTTATAATTTCATTTTATGTAAAAAAAAAAAAAAAACGGGTGGCTGGACAGCTCAGCTGGTAGAGCAACTGGCAAATGACTGGAAGTCTCAGGTTCAATCCCGAGTTCTACCTGCATACTCTCCAAGTATCGCAATTACATGTAAAGAGGATTATTTATTTATTTTTGAAAAAGATAAAAGATAAAGGGTTTATTCTGAGTAGATCGTCATTTATGCTATCCACTAAAATACAGTCATTAATTTTAAGTAAAAATTGAACTTTATAGGCTTCATTTCTGGATGAACTGACTCGTAACTACACTGAATATAAACAAAATCCATCCAATATTTTACGAGAAATCGCTCTTTATATAGACAGACAGGATACCAAGTGGCTTTTCCACTATTGGATACACTATATGAGCTATTCCATCTCAAATTGACCTTACAATTTCTAAATACAATAAAACTTTTTTTGTACGTAGAGAACTGTGATACAATGCTTTGTGCAAAGTTTGAGGCACCAGAACTTCATAGTGTTTAAATTAGATAGAAGATAATTTGTATAAACAAAAGCCGCCCTAAATAAGGGTTCGATAGATCGGCCTACTAATCATTTCATAAAGAATAATAAGTAAACAAAACAATTTTGTGACACTTGGAAAGAAAAAGAAAAAACATTAAGATAAGAAAACGTAGGAAATCATTTACAATAACAATTTTGTTGGGTACAAATGATTACTAATTATAGCTAAGGATGATTTTAACACGTGAGATCCTATGGCATCAATCGTTGCATCAGAAATTTTATATTGTTTAAGTTGATTTAAAGTTTCACGTGGGATCGTGCCACGGGCACCGAACATGAGCCCAAAAACTGTCCAATGTGTAATGTGGTATTGTGCTCCAAGATGCTGACAACAAGGCTCATATATGACTTGTTTTTCACGACACACCTCTTGTGGCTGTTGCTCATGCATCTCAAAACGGATTGTGGGATCAAGAATGACACCCTTATCCTTCTGCCGATCAATTATGATGATATCAGCCCGTCTAGTAGAGCCATCAGAAGAGATGCAACCAACCTCCTCATAAACCTCATAGGAAGCATTCTGATGGATTGAAGCTGCGATGAGAGAACGAACCGTATTATGTCTGTTGATTCGGAGCAATTCTCCATGATGGCAGAAACCCAAGACGTGAGGAAGCGTTTCTTGCTCGTCGCATCTTCTGCAACGGGTTGAGTCAAGAGTTCTACCAGGGAGAGTACGTACAGGTATTGTATTACAGTTCATCTTAATGGCTTGCGTCCACTGACTGCTCGAAAGTCCCTTTTTGGTTGAGATCCACGAATTACCTTTCTTCCAGTGAGAATAGAAAACAACTCCCAAACCTTTATTTAAATTTATCGTATTTTCATAAAATTAGCAACTTTAAACTGTTGTAGCTCCGAAACCCTTTCACCCAATGATCAAAATCATGGTTTATTTTGATGCTGAAAAATTAAAGTTTATATTGACATGTAAACAGATTTTCTTACTTTTTATGGAAATGGAGAAATTTAGATTTTTCCTCATTAAGACGCCTTTGGCTAGGAAAAAATATTTAAAAAATATATAGTTAGATTCCGCATTGAAAGTACAAACAAACACATATTTTTTACTGATGGTATGTTGATAAGAAAGTATTGAAAATATCAAATAAAGAAAATAAATAGTATGCGCGTGAACTAACCAGCTGACTGTGAGACAAGCAAAGCCAGGAGACAAACACGTGATGTGTCGTCTAGCAGTCATGGCTGTGCTAGCTTTATCATAGGTTTTCATAAACACAGGAGTAAAACGACGCCCAACTCTCACTTATCTTCAGCTCTCGGCCAGTGTGTGCGGTACTATGCAGTTCAAGTTTAGGTGTGTGAAAATAATCTATTTAATACCCTCGAAACTTATTGCCGTACCACTAAGCAAACAATGCCGAATCCCTCTTAATAATGCAAGGTTTTTTCTCAATATTTTTTTACATTTTTACAAATGGCCAAAAAGCCTAAAAGCAAGTAAAATCAGGTTATCTGTGTACAATAAAAATAAGGATTACTTCTTAACATAAACTACCAAATGTCAGCTTCAAAATAAGCTCTCGTTCAATGTTCTGCAGTAAATGGTTCCAGAGTTCTGAGCGCTGAAAGAGGCTTGTTTTTATAAAATACGCTAAATTTGTCGCTCAATAATACGAAAACCGTTTGACTTTAGTAAATGGTTCCAGAGTTCTGAGTGCTGAAAGAGGCTTGTTTTTATAAAATACGCTAAATTTGTCGCTCAATAATACGAAAACCGTTTGACTTTCGATAGTATATTTTTGAAAATGCACTGTCCTCAGTACCTTGTACTGGGTGTTCAGTTCAAAATGTGTCATGACTCGCTGTATGCCGTCATGTGGCTAGCCGATGAGCCTAGAGAATTCAATCTTCCTACACTTCCGCAGAGGTGTATAACCTATGAGGCAGAGAAGTTGACTAGCAAGTACGGCGTTCATTCTGAAGAGTACGTACCGATACGTAGTGTAACGCCGATAGTGGCAGGAATGTGAACTGTTTGGAAATACGTACTGTCGGGATATGGGGAGAGAGTTAAGACGATTACTTACGTATTTGTTGACATTAACTTCGACGGTCAACATGGACACGGAGCATTTGATTTGTGTTGTGGAATGTTGCCGTATGCAACCGATGATAACAAATACCCTGCGTACGACTTGCCGGCGCAAAACACAGTTCGAAAGAGGTTATGGTAGCACGCAGACAGTACAGACCGCCATCTGTTGCTACGACGTTATACCGTACACGTTCTCAAGTTCAGATTGAAGAACGCCTTAAATAATAGGCAACTTCTCTAACATATAAGCTGAAACTCGCTTCAAATTGGTGACCCAACAACAGTAACGTCATGACACACTTTGAAATGAATACCCAGTATAAGTAGGGAAAAAATTAGAGTGTAAAGAAATGCGAGGTTTTTTACTGATCGATTTCATATGGAATAGCCCATATACATTACATAATGAGGAAGTAAAAACTGTACTTACTTTTCTTTGCACTATTTTTAGAACAGAGTCCACCCACTTCCTCATGGACTTGCCGTTGACAGTGTCCAGGAAGGCATGCAGCTTCTCCAGCAGTGTAGGGTCCCGCTCGAAGTCGTAGAAGTGGTGGTCCACCCAGTGCCTCAGCACATTCAGCACTCTGAACTGCACAGGCTGGCAGTACTCCTTCCTGTACCTCTTCCAGTCTTCCCTCTGCGAGTTCTTGATTGTCTTTTCTGATTCCAGAGAGTCCTTGTTGTCATCGTAGACCAACGATGGGTCCGGAATGTTGAATCTCTCCACCAAGAGGTCCAAGAGTTCCTGCAACAGTTGGCAACAATCACGGCTGAGCGACAGCTGGGACTGGGACATCAAATATAAATACCAAACAAAAATATTCTTATACATCTTGATTACACAACTTTTAACACTGTGTCACTTCGGAATTTGGCACAGATACGTAGATGACATACTAATACTATACAAAGGAAACAAAAGACAGATCCAAAGCTACACTAACATTAGAAATTGAAAATAACGAATCCATAAATTTTCTAGACATCACAATAACAAAAGTAGATAACAAACACACATTCAAAGTATACAGAAAACCCACAACAACAACAACACACATACACAACACATCCAACCACCCAACACAACACAAACAAGCTGCATTCCGAACAATGGTACACAGACTACTCAACATACCAATGAACCAACAGGATTACAATGAAGAGCTAAACACAATCAAATACATAGCACAAGAAAACGGATACAACCCTAACATAATAGACAACATAATACGTAAGACAAAACATAATCACAAAAAACAGAAGAATACAACACAAACACAAGAACACAAAAAATATATCACACTAACATACTAAAACAAAAAAACACACAAAATTGCAACCTCATTCAAGAAATTAAATTACAACATCGCATACAGAACAAATCACACTCTACAAAAACATCTCAACACACAGACAACACAAACAAACAAATACAACCACACAGGCGTATACAAACTAAAATGTAACACCTGCAACAACTTCTACATAAGACAGACAAGCAGATCGTTTCAAACACGTTACAAAGAACACATCACAGCCATAACAAAATTACAAAACACCTCCATATATGCAGAATACATCACAAATGCTAACCACATCTACAGAGACATCAACACAGACATGGAAATACTACCAAAAAGCCAGAAACTAAACACACTAGAACAATATGAAATATACAGACACACGAAAACACACCAACGAAATTCTCAACACATAACTCAACTTCAAAACACACACACTCTTTGACTCTACACTATACCACAGGAACACACCCTCACAGGAAACAGAACAAGTGGTGCCAAGACCGACAACGACCAGTTCTGAAGATGACCCATAAATAGGTCGAAACATGTAAATGAGGCACGTTGAAATTTAACACACGAAAGTCTTACCATACATATTCCGAAAATATTCTTGTGAGAGATAGCTAGGACTGGGATATCAAAAATAAATACCAAACACAAAAATATTCTTGTGAGCGGATAATCTAATAGCTTTAACCAGTGAATACAAAACTTACCTGGGGTGAGCAGAAGCTACGATACGTGGTGAGGAATGTCCTAACAAACATTGGATCAGCATAGATGTGATACGTTAACCTCTCCACTAACTTGTACAATGTTGCACCCTGTCACAAAACAAAAGAAAAACATGAACATTTTATAATTACATATATGTACTGAGGAAAGGAGCATCTTCTCCAGACCTCTGGAAAAATAACTAAGGAATCAATCAACCTTCTTAATGTATCCAGCTGTTTGCTGACAACATAAAGTCCACTTTAGTCTATTCAGTTGTTTTTCACGAGAAATGAGGGGTTATTTGATCGGTGTTCATTATAGATGCCTGTTGCTAGTAGCCAGAGTTGGGGTGTAGTCAATATATACTGCAGGGATGTGTCTTCTGCAACCAGTACTGATGATTTTAATTTACTTCTTTTGTGGTTTATGGATGGACAGTATAGAACCCCCGTGGGTACTCACCTTGTCGTGGTGAGGGGGCTTAAACTTGTTGTTTAAGCTAACAAGTAACAAAGAGGTACCCACAGAAGCTGCATTAACACCAACGCAGTCCCACTATATTTTTCACTGCTTATAACTAAGGAAGAGTCTAGTGAAGTGCTTTGTATGGAGTGTGGCACTGCATGGGGAAGAAACACGGACATTATGACGAATTGAAGAGAAGCGACTAGAAGATTCTGAAATGTGGATATGGATAAGAATGGAACGTGTGAAGTGGACAGACAGAATAAGAAATGAAGCTGTGTTGGAAAGAGTGGGTGAAGAAAGAATGATGCTGAAACTGATCAGGAAGAGAAAAAGGAATTGATTGGGTCACTGGCTGAGAAGAAACTGCCTATTGAAGGATGCACTGGAAGAAATAATGAACGGGAGAAGAGTTCGGAACAGAAGAAGATGTCAGATGATAGACGACATTAAGATACATTGGTCTTATGCAGAGACTAAGACGAAGGCAGAAAATAGGAAAGATTGGAGAAAGCTGGGTTTGCAGTAAAAGACTTGGGCAGAACACTTATGTATGTATGTACTGAGGTGCTTTTACATCATATTAGTTTGTCTATTACAAAAGTTTAGAACATATCGTTAATAGTCCTGTGGTGTTTTTATTTGTATCAACCAATATATGCTGTATGTAGAGTAGTGACTACGTTTCAGATAATTAAATATGTGAAATTACCAAATACTGTATTATATGCTACATAGAGTCTGTTAAAATGTGTGTGCATACACACTGTTCATTAAATTGCTGATCATTAAACATATTAAATTACCAATAATTGTTCCCTACATTAAATGGAAAGTGATTCTTCCAATGTCGCAACTTGAAGTCCATTTGACTGGAGATACAAACTGTTTTTTTTTTTGGACAGACAATGTTCATTAAGTGTATCTTTCCATTTACACTCCAGACGACATTCACAATGTTTGCACATCAGAACTGAACCCGATACAATAACTGTACTCATGTTATAGTGTTTTTATTTTATGTCCTCCCAATTAAATCATTCATTAAAAGCTAAACAGAATATAAACAATCTTACCTTGATAAGTGGCACTCCTGCATTCTCCCGCTCCTCCAGTACTATATTGGACTTGGAGTCTGCCTCTGCAAATCTATATATGGAGGGTGAAGGTAATCGCAATGGGTGCTTCTTCTCTTCATCCAACAAGATACTGTCCAGTGTGCGTTCCAACATACTACAAGAGACAAGCATAGGACGAGTGATACACCAAAGAAAAAGGTGAAAAGATATGTTCCACAACATTCAAGTTCCTGAACAGATAAATATATACCTCTTAGTGTTGAGCATGACGAGGTCAGCCATCCAGTTATTTTTCTCTTCTGGAGATTTCGCTACAAGTATAACATTAGGCTGGACTCGTGGAGCTATTTCGAAAGCATTCTTCAATTCTACAATAAAAGAAGAAAAAATGTCACAAATATAAAACTTCCCATGTTATGTATTATGTAGTTTATTTTTTGAACTATCATTTAAAAGATGCATATAAAAGGCAATGAGTAAGGTGTCTGACTTAATTTACAAATTGTGCGACGTATGTGTATGTGTATGTATAGCATTAATTTTGAACAAATTCCCATTATACACCTTTTTGTACATTGTATTTTATAAAAATCCAATATTTACAACTGATGGAAATATGAAAATGTATTTGTATAATTTTTTTTAGAATGGGATTCTGCCTATGTGTGACTTGTAAAGAATATGAACATTAGTCCAAGAATACAAAAGGTGACTAAGCTCTGTCTGCTTGTCTGTCTGTACATTCTGACACTTAAATGTTGCTCTTCCCTCTCCAGTCTTTCATACTTCAAGTTCATTTTTCTGTCTATAGTTTCGTTATCGTTGTTTTAGTTCAATAACAAGTATGGTTAAAATAGTTCTGAAAATTAATTCGTGTAACTTACATTTTAAAGCCCTAAAATTTTTATCTGAAGAATTTTTAAATTACACATATAATTATGTAGATATTAATTTTTATATCAAACCAAAGTATGTTTCTTGTTCTATAACCATAAAAAAAATTGGATCATGTTAATTCTGCAAAGCAATTTAGATATATTTACTTACTTACTGGCTTTTAAGGAACCCGGAGGTTCATTGCTGCCCTCACATATGCCCGCCATTAATCCCTATCCTGAGCAAGATTAATCCAGTCCCTACCATCATATCCCACCTCCCTCAAATCCATTTTAATATTATCTTCCCTAACCTAACTCCATTGTCACTACTACTTACGTGTAGGCTCTCTTTTCCAATTGTTGGTTTAAAAATATCCTCCTGTCCTACTTTAGCGTTGAAATCCCCCAATAAAATTTTCATGTGATATCTAGGTAATTGATCAAAAGTGTGTTCCAAATCCTCATAGAAGCTATCCTTTATATGGTCGTCTTTCTCTTCTGTAGGGGTGTGAGCATTTATAACTACGATATCGCACCATCTACCCTTTAGTACTAAATACGATAACCTGTCACTGATAAATTCCACCTTTTTTAAGAAACATTTTTTTATTACATATACAGTAAAATTATGTAAATAATAGGTTTGTTCCAGCACACTTCAAAATCGATTCTGAACTGCCTGCTCATGCGCAGTATATTATAGATTTATTAATTTGTCCTACAGAATAATATCTGTAATATTGACAATTAATATTTGAGGAGAAAAATTCACTCTGGTGCCGGGGATCGAACCCAGGCACAGTATAAAGAAGATACAGTAGAGACAACTCTTGTCGGCACCTTTGATGTTGCTGGTACTAAAGTCAAGCTCAGGGAGGTCTAGTTGTCAATGAATCCAACCATGTCGCTAGTATCGGCAGAGCTAACAGCTGATTTCAGCGATCAGCTGTTCAGACATGCTAAACTTTCAGAATGAAACTTTGTATTAACTGTTGTAATTACGCCTTTGTTCTGTAGTGATATTTATGTCTTATTATGTAGGTCTAATGAAAATTCACTTTTTCTTTTCAAAATATATATAAAATTGCAGCGTTCATGATTGAAGTAAAACATAATATTAGCGAAGTGCTTACCGTTTTATTCTGTTTCTTCATATCCATTGCATTTCATCTTGGATCACAATTTGTTGTAAAATATATACATCAGGGGAACATTTAATAAATAAACAAAAATTCGAGATAACCTGTTGTAATTAAAAATGTGTTCAGTATATATCCGATGTAGGCTACTAATTGTAGGCCTAACTACCAGGTGTAAAAAGAGGGCCTAATAATAATTATCTATTGCAACTTTTATCACATAACTACGTAATTCATTATGGAGTGCTGCAGTCGGAGGGCAATGCTTAACTGGCAACAGTTAAATCCCGGTAACTTCTTTCACTTTTCCTTTGCTGTAATAGGCTACGTTTGAATTACAATATTCTTACCTTCTTCCATTTTCGTAAAAGATATATTGTAGTAGCACATTTGAATTAACAAATTCTTACCTTCTTCCATTCTCGTAAAGGATTTTTTGTAGTCAGTAATACAAATTCTTAACTCCATAGCTAGACACAAGAGCCTACACCAGACCCTAATTACGTCTTATAAGTTTGTAAGAGTCGAACTCAGAAAATAATTCCCTTACAAAGTTGGCTTATTACTATGAGCAAAAATCATTAGGCTATGTAAGTAAATTTTGACATTCTTTAACTCTTTCATACGCATACTAATTACTTATCTCTATACAAGCCTCGGATCCAGGAAATAACACACTCACGGAGTTCAAACTACGGCATGTTACTACTCTGGCAAGAGTCATTGCTCATATCAATTTTTGTCTCTTTTCAAACACTCTTTCATAGCTAGATCCAAGGGCTAGCTATACAACAACGTAATCGGGTAATTATTATGTAGCCGAGGTTATGTTTTCTTTCACTTACAGTAGCCTCTTTAGAGACATTCTATTCAACCGATACAGTTAGAAATTTTTAATGTGTATGTTAATTCCAATTTGGAAACCACAATCAATATCAATATACAAAATATTACTGTCAATAATAGGAATAATCATGTAGGCCTAAGTATAACGTTACTGGTATGAAATTATATCCATCACTAATATAATGTTATTAGCTAGTCAACAAAATTTTATTATATCCATTGTTGACGTCGTAACTTCATCGAAACGAATGTCGTGATCTATGTAGCTAATGGTTCAATATTACGTTACCAACATAAGTATCTGCCAGTGACTTTAAAATTAGCGTCAATTAGTGAATATTTTCATGATGTTTACATACGGAAGTAATTATTATTACGATTATGTTGCCATTCCTTTGCCTCATGTCTTTCAAATTGTTAAAATATGAGTAATAAATATTTTCATTTAATATTAAAAATTATGCCAGTCTTGTTGTAGATTGAGAACCATCTGGTGGAGGTTTCAGATAATACACCCGGTTTCGTGACATGCGCACTCAGAATTTGTTCCCACGAAATGGCTTAGGTGTCTTTACTGTATGTTCTCTATACTGTGACCCAGGTCTTTGGTTCTAAGTACCAAGTGCTCTGACCACTGCGCTACGCCGAATTCAATCCACAGCACCGGACCGAACCCTCCTCCTTCAATGTTTCCCTTTGTGGCCTGACTCCAAGTTAGGCATATATGTCCAATTTCAACTGCCATTACAGTAGGAACGCACTCAGCTCAGTGACTTGTTTGGCCAGGATTATGAGTTTTATGACACAAATGACAATACTCAGTTTAGTAAAGACAAAGAAGTCTTAATAAATTAACTGAAAGAAAAATTGAAAGTTACTGTATTACATTTTCACGTTATTCCCAGTTTAATAATGGCAATAATGTTACCACTGAAATTAGCTGACTGCAATTGGCAAGAATGAGACATATGTTACAGAATGCTGTATGTACACAATATTATGTGCTTCATATCATTTACTGCTGCCTGCATTATGTTCAGCATAGTCTTGTACATTTAACTTACCGTCTGTGTCTTCCCGGTCGAGAATTTCCACTTTGCGAATGAAGAACCTCTCCTTAAGGCGATACTCTCCACCAATGGGGCCCGTGACAGAGACTGATGCTCGTTTACTATTGGGTTTGCACAGTATCATGAGCCCATCGAAAAGGAATACCCGCCTCTCTGTGAGTCTTCTGCCACTACCCACCTTCCGCAGGACATCCTCTATACAACAAGAATGAGAAACAAAAACAAAGTTCAATGGTTTATGTATTTATTACATATTAGATCAAGCAGGGGAAGCATAACAAAAAATATCATATTTAAAGTTTAATGAATTATTATGTAAGATACATTTCAAATTTTGAAGCCGGGTATTTAGAGATTTTCTCTAAATGACGTTAAACTAACACAGTTTTTGCTTGATAGATGTAAGAGATCTGATTTATTTTGTTACTTAAACAACCATTTCAGAGAAGTGTACCTATGTCATTAAATGCACAATCATAGTGTTAATCTGTTTCTGAGATAAATGCATAGTGACCAATTATTCCAACCTTCTTCTTTTTATTTTTAAGAATAAAGCTGCCTCATGAGTGATACCTTATTGGTGTCACTTGTGAGGTTCAAACGTGTCTTGAGACAGTTGACTAAACAATTATTATATCCAGCCATTTTGAAAGAACAACAATGGAATACAAGTAGCTAAAAATCACACAGTAATGTTGCGAAAAATCAGGACCAATTGTACAGAGAAGTTTGTAAAGTAATCACTCCAGGGAAAATATTTTCCTTTCATTTGGTATTTTTTTTTTTTTTTTGGTCCAAGAGAAAGTACAACTTCTTTGGTCCAGGGAAATACTCATCTTTATTCACTGATTAACACATTAGTCATTTTAACTTGATATTTTGTAATAACATCTACTAACACAGCCAATATCTTTGGTCCAGGGATAATTATTTGGAATACACTGCATAGCTATCTTTATCGGTCTTCACTTGTTTCTCCTCTCCTTTGGTTCGAGCCACAACATCATACAGTCACATTTGTATAAAAAAAAAGAGTCCATGACTTACAAGTTGCGAAGTGTTTGGCATTGAAAATTAACCAGATAAAGAGAAAAGATTGTATGCAAACAGACAATATAAAGCCACAAAAGCTTATTCAGTCAACTATTTTAGCAACAGGGATGCTGAAAACATTTCTGTGAAGATTTCGAAATCAAATTTTTCCAGCTTAAGGGGAGAGGATGGTATTTTTTTAAACTTTTTTCCTATTTGGTGTAAAATATTAATTTTTGTATGTAGAGAGCTCATAGCTGTGGCAACTCAACCAATAAAAATATTTTGAAAAAAAAAAAAAAAAAAAAAATTGGGGGCCCAAATTTGAAAAAAATATACCCAATGCAGGATTGTACTAAAACCGATATATCTAAACCATTTTTAAAGATAGATTCAAACAGTTTTTTGCAATGCATTTGCAAAAGCATATTCTACAAACTGTCTGTAACAGAATTTTGATATTAGTCCCTAAGTTTGTAAAATAAACAAAACTTAATAACAATTTTCTGATTTCCTTTCTTGCAAACAAACGGACGTATTTTTAAAATGAAATCAATTAACAATGTATGTTCTAAATTTCATGCATGTATCTTTAATAGTTCAGAAATTACATTCATTTTTGTCTGGCAATGTAGCAAAAAAAATGAAGTTACTGGAAACCGATAAAAGCAGGCGTGTGATTTAAAAATCCATAGCGCAGGAAGTTTAAAAAAGACGTCTCAACATCCGATAAGGGCACAAATGCCCATAAAATGTTATGCAATGCATTCCACACATATCAAAGGGTATTTTAAAGAAAAAAATATATATTTTTTTTTTTAATTTAATTTACCGGAAGCAACAATAAAAGTGGGCGAGTGATTTAAAAATCCATAACGCAGGAAGTTTAAAAATGGCGACTCAACATCCATAAGGGCACAGATACTCACAAAATGTTATGCTATGCATTCCATACATATCACAGAGTGTTTTAAAGAATTTTTCTTTTTGAAAATTTACTCATTTTTTACCAAAAAATACCATCCTCTCCCCTTAAGAATAATTCACATAATGATAAACTAATGCTGTGCCAAAAACCATACCTCGAATAAATTCATTGCAGCACTGTCCAATGTCTTTGCCCTCCCAGCCATCTATACTTTTCTGAAGCTCGTTTGTCTTCTCAAGTGCTGCCTGTCGTCTCGCTCTGCCATGCATTCGAACACCAGTCTCCCTGCAAATATCAATTATACTCAATTTATGTCATTTGGAGTAATACAAATGACAAAGTTAAAATTCAAACTCGGAACATGAAGGAAGAATATACACAAGACACGTGCATCCTTGTAAAGATTACAGCCTTACAGATTTGATCTCAGAACTTTGGAATAAGAAGACATTCCAGTTATAGTAAACAAGTGCTGGTGTATTACATCCATAAACAGTGTCTAGAAATATGTGGAAATATTCCTAGAAAATTATAGAATATAATGTATTGTGGGTCCCTATCACCAATGCATGGTGTGTCCTCAGGTTGCGGATAGAGGAGACGGCTTCCAGATATGGAGGGTAGTTGTGAATACATTGAATAAGCAGTCACGGACAGCCAATAAGGGGTGGTCATCCAGCTTGGGGGTTGGGCGAAGGGCTAACAACCCATCACCGTAAAAAAAACAGCTTGTTACGAAACCTTCAAATAAGCCTCGATCTTGGAGCAACAGTAACAAATATAAATGACACTTGGGAGGAAATTAAATGCAGAATAAATATGGGAAATGCCTGTTATTATTTGGTTGAGAAGCTTTTATCATCCAGTCTGCTCTCAAAAAACCTGGAAGTTAGAATTTATAAAGCAATTATATTCCCGGTACCGGTTGTTCTGTATGGTTGTGAAACTTGGACTCTCACTTTGACAGAGGAACAGAGGTTAAGGGTGTTTGAGAATAAGGTGCTTAGGAAAATATTTGGGGCTAAGAGGGATGAAGTTACAGGAGAATGGAGAAAGTTACACAATGCAGAACTGCATGCATTTTATTCTTCAGCTGACATAATTAGGAATATTAAATCCAGACGTCTGAGATGGGCAGGGCATGTAGCACATATGGGCAAATCCAGAAACGCATATATAGTGTTGGTTGGGAGGTCGAAAGGAGTAAGACCTTTGGGGAGGCCGAGATGTAGATGGGAGAATGATATTATAATGGATTTGAAGGAGGTGGGATATGATGATAGAGACTGGATTAATCTTGCTCAGGATAGGAACTGATGGTGGACTTATGTGAGGGCGACAATGAACCTCTAGGTTCCTTAAAAGCCATAAATATAATTGATAAACTATTAAGTTACCGTACTTAAATTAGTTTGCCCAGACAATCATGTCCAGTAAAAGCCAAAACATGGCAACAGCAGTTTCACGAGACAATTCAAGAATTTGATTAGGGTTCTCCAAAAGTTCCTTAAGTTTACAATTTTCATTCATCAAGTTATGATAATTTTCATTAATTTTCTTCTGTATTATTCGTTTTATTGATTCATAATGGAATGCAATTGTTTTTTATGACACTGAAGTTTATTAAATGTTTAACGGTTGCGATGTATAACTTCACAAGTCTGTCACTGCAGTTTAAGACATTTTCAACTCTAAACAACTCACTTTTTGGGCAAGCTGCCAACAGTCTGTTTAAGCTCCATTTGCAAGGGCCGAAGCAACCCTTCTACTTGTTCTAAACTCTCGCCATCTTCATCACCAGGTTTTAATCGATGGAGGAACTGCAGCAAAGATTACCAATATTAGGAGACATTCAGAACCATGAAACATTCATTATAAACATTGCAAATACTTTCTACATAAGATAATAAACTAATAAATGATAATATAAACGCAAATTAGACCAATTATTAAAAAGTACAGTATATTGTAAAGAAGTTATTTTTATTAATTGGTATTTCAAAACTACCGTATATACTTGTGTAATTTTTGCCATCGCATAATTTATGCACCCAAATTTTTAAGCAGTTTTCTTCGTCTTTTTTTTTTCTTTTGCAAAGTTTAGTCTTTTGGAAATTATAATGGTAAAAAAAATACAATGACATTATGGCTCGCCACATGCCTCAGTATATCTCATGGCTCTCCTTGAGTTGTTGTGACAAAGAGTTGCTTGTAGCCAATGTCATCACAAGCATAAAGATCACCCCCTCCATCCTGGCCGATCGCCATAAAATTATGATAAAACCTAATGTTACTGTATTTTCATTAGCTTTTCAGTCAACTGTGATTTTGCCGAAGTGGAGTTCAGTTCTCGAAGATTTTTAATATTGTATTTACATACTTATTATTTGATATACAGTATAAGTTCATTACAATAAAATTAATTTACGCAACCCTATTTCAAGACGATTTTTTTATCCAAAAAAAGTGGGAAAAATATGCGAGTAAATACGATATGTCCTCATTCAGTAGTTACAAATTTCCATATAAAAAACCACAATTATAGTCCCGTCGCTCTAATTTCAGGCAGCCAATCACATTGCAGGTCGGCTACATTTAAACGTGTGCGTCTTGTGATTCGCTGATGAAGACATTATGCATTTCCTATGGCTCGATAAATACTTAATATAATCGCCCGCCATTTTGGCTCTTTCGTTGGCGTTCGCAGAAAGCACACGAGGACATTATTTGCCACACAAATTTTTGCTGAATTACAGTGTGTTTGATTTATTATCATAGGAGCTACGACATGATAATGTTTAACGGTACAGCAAATAGATTCCTCATCTGGTAGCTCGGCAACGAAAGAACAAAAATGGCGAATGATACTACGTACATAGACTTTATAGAGCCTTCACTTCCTAAGCGTAAGCAAAGAGGAGGAGTCATGCCAGGAATAACAGCGTCGCGACTATAACAAAGACAGTATTTTTTCAAAATTAAAGTAAAGTATATTCATTCCCTACACAAGGAAAACAAAAATCTTTACTTCCCAGTCAGAAATCGTACCTCAGATCTGCCGAATTTAAATATATTTCTCAAATTTCTGTTATGAGTTGACCAAGTGTTACCATGCTCCTCAAAATACCTGGAGCTTGCAGGTTCAAACCTGGCTCTGGGCAATGTGATTTTATAAGCACAGCTTCCTTCGAAAGGAGCTTCTATTAGCATTATAGCATGTGTAACAAAAATTCTTAAGAAAGTGGCACTCCCTCACAAAATAACCTGTGCACATCTATGATGATGACTAACCAACTTAAATTTTGATGTTGGTAAAAAATGCTAGTAATTTTCTTGCAACAATGGTTGTTGCACCCTCTACATCTAAGTTGAAGGCAACGACATTCAACTAATTTTTGCTTCAAAGAACAGCTAGAAAATACTCACCTTAATATATTCAAAGTACAGGAAACAATGCCACACTGGGCCCAGCAGTAACTTAGGCAGATAATATTTCACAGCCTCCCGAAATCCGTGACCAGCTGACTGCAGTGCATCAGATACTTCTTGTCGACTAATCAATCTAGTAAGAGCATCTCGACTTTGTTGCTGTGTGATATCCTTTGCATACCGGCCATACACATCAAATTCAGCAGCCTGAAATGCAATTAAAAATAACTTGAATTAATATATGAGAACAATCCAAACTTATGAGCCTACTATCACAGATGTAATTATACATCTTGATTTCACCATAAAATTAGAAGTTAAACCATTGACTAACCTGTCAAGGAAGGATGTGCAATAACAAGAATGCCCCACTCATATACCATCCTTGAACACAGAACATCCACTACAAATATATTGTGAAAGAATAATTTTAATGATCAGTTTACTATTCAAGAAGGATCTCAAAAATAGCAGTGGCAACACTGAAGTTCTCTTTTAAGAGAAAAATTAAAGATAATACAATGGACTACTGGCGGTCTATCCCAGGCCAGGAAGGTATGAAATCCAGAAGATCTTGAAAGATGAAGCTACAGATGACCTAAACCATTATGGAATTTAATACAGTAGTACAGCACATACACTGAATTTCTGGCTGCAAAACGGTATTTGTCGAATACAGGACGGGGGGGGGGGGGAGAGCCATTAATCCTTCCCATTGAAGGCTTTAAGGAACCAATCTGGACAAATACCCAATGTCCCATCCCTACCTTCCCGTGGTGCAGCTGTTAGTAAGCATAATTTTACAAGCTGAACTAAAGGGAGGGGCTACTCATCAATTAGCACTGGTCAGCTTGATGAGTTAATGACTGAATTTGGTATAATTTTTCTCTATTCAATACCTAATTCTCTCTTTACCCTTTCCTATCCAGTCCTCTGACTGAACTCTTACTTTCTTCGACCCCGACAGTATTAGAGCATTCGAGGTCTAGGGGTTCATTTCACTTTCCTTCCTCCTCTTTCTACTTTTCTGTTCCTAGTGCTGACCTGCTATGGCACTAAAATCGTCCTCCAGTGGCTTAAGGAGGGAAAGCTGGTGATCAACAAGATCTCCCAACTAGGTCCAGTGGACCCGTTGACCAACAGCAGGTGTGGTTCTCCAGACATTCTGGGGGGTGTGTGAATGAAGAAGCCACCAAAACGTTAACATATGGTGTTCACTTAAATCGGCTACAACTTGCCATTTTCACTATATCTTTGAAAAGTATTGGAGTGCAAGAGGTCAAATGACTTTATTGTCAAATGTCTGGCATTAGAAAACAACAACAACACTGAATTTCTTTCAATTTAAGAATTGAAGTGCGTAAACAACAAAGGTTGCAAGAGCCATTCTTGTCATTTTTAAGTGGTTGTCAAAACAGGTTGTCTGTGTGAAGCCCGAAAACATAGGAAAGTGAAATATTGAAATTGAAACTGAAAATAGGCCCTAGTTATGTATGCAATCACAATTGCCACCAGTAGTATATGGTTTGGATGTAGAAAAAGTCTCTCCTAAAATATGTTGTTTTGTGCACTTACAACCTTTGTTGTTTACTCTCCAATTAAGTAATCAGCATACTACCAAATCATTAACACACTATTTCCAGACTGTCAAAGAAATGAAACATGACAACAAAGTATAAATTATAAAGCTGGACCTTATTTAAAAAATAACACAATAATTTTTGGTGTGGCAGTCCATTTAGGGCCAAGGCCGACCAGCCACATTCCTCAGTAGAGGTGAACGATCATCTAACCAAAACGGACGTATCATGTGATTAGCACAATGATCCCCCCAGCTGTTGTAGCTGGTTTTGATAACCGAATTTTGCTATCTACTGTAGCTTCCCAAATTCATCATGATGCTGGGTGAGCACTGGTCTCACACACTGGCCGAAATTTCATGAGAAAATTCCTTTTCCATGAGGATTCGAATTAACATTCATTTCATAATTAGAGTCCTAGGCATGACGTCTTAGGCCATGGAGCTACAGTGCACGACACAAAAGTAATAATTTTAAAACACAGTAAAACCCCTTTTTAATGAATCTCCGAGGGATTACTTTTTGTTTCCTTAAATAGGGGTTTGCCTTAAAAGAGGGTTTACATAAAATGGAAACGAAAGGCTAAAATAGCTAGTATTAACATGTGTGTTATAAACCAATCATCATAATCATTTAATTAGGCCTACAATTTTTATTTACAATACATTTCATTACAATATTTTCTAACTCTTCAAATGGTGGGGCATGTATGTTTTTCTATTTGGTTGAATCCGAACCACACTGAAACTCGGCACTGAAAATTTTTTTCTTTCTTCTTCATCATACACCATAATGAAGTAGTTGGCAAACCATGGTTTGCCATATATTTTTTATGGGGTTATTTTACGAAGCTGTATCAACATCTAAGGTTATTTAGCATCCGAATGAAATGAAGGTGATAATGCTGGTGAAATGAGTCCAGGATCCAACACTGAAAGTTACCCAGCATTTGCTTGTAATGGGTTGAGGGAAAACCCCGGAAAAAACCTCAACCAGGTAACTTTCCCCAACCGGGATTCGAACTCGGGCCACCTGATTTCGCGGCCAGATGCACTGACCGTTACTCCACAGGTGTGGATGGTTTGCCATATATGATAGCGATATTTGAGGATTATCCTTAACATCCCTTATTATTTTTACTTTCTGTCCGATAGTTAATTTAGGCCTATTCTAGAATAGAGAAAGTTACACATCACAGAACTGTACGCATTGTATTCTTCACCTGACATAATTAGGAACATTAAATCCAGATGTTTGATAGGAGCAGGGCATGTAGCATGTATGGGCGAATCCAGAAATGCATCAGTTATTGATCTGAGTGCTTTCTAACAGTATCAATGTAATTCAGTGTTACTGAGTTGAAAGATGGATGGATGGATGGATAATTTCAATTATAAAATGACTGAATACTGCAAACACCAAAGCAAACCAGCCAACCAAACCAAAAGTGATCAAATCAATCCCAACCAACCTAAACCAATCCAAAACAAGTGACCCAAACTAACCCAAAAGTATTGAAATCAACCCCAACCAAAACAACCAATCCAAATTAACCCCAACTCAAATCAAATCAACCCTAAGCCAACAAATCCAAATCAATTCCAATGAATGAATAAATAAATGAATCAATTGCAACCCAACTAACAAACTCAAACCAACAACTAACCCAACCCAATCAATGCAAACAAGCCAATCAACCACCTACTCCAAATAACTAAACTAAACTAATTAACTGGCTAACCAAACTAACAATTCAAACCAACTGATAATAACGACAATAGTAATAATGATACTAGAGTCATTAAAAATAAACTAGAGCCAGAACAAGTTTCATCAGGTCTAATTCTTACTGGATAATAAAATATTTACAAAATAATTTTTAAACGTAATAAGTGAGTCCATTTTATGAAAAATTTCTCAAAGTAGCAGACATATGTTTAAGTTATTCCACAAAAATTCATTTGTCAAAATGTAAACTAATCACTTCACCTGCACTTTATACGAGATTCTTGGCTATGAGATAATGTGTTACCTCAGCCAACTCCTCGAAGCAGCTTCCAATAGCTGGAACCTGCTTCTCTTCACTGATCTCCAGCATGTCTTCCAGAGATCCAAGCAACGTCACTGTCAGCTCATAGATGTCCATGATATTGCTGAACATGGCGTCCAACTCCTGCACACAGTGTGTTTTTTTGTTTCAACACATAAAATAGTAGGATGCTTTTAGATAAAAATCTCCAAATGATTCAGTCAATAAGCTAACTCACATCTAAATAAAAAACTATAAACTTAGTTGATCTTCATAACTGACACTCATCTACCTTCCTACACACATCCATATCAGAGCTGTCTAAATGGTGACTCCATGAGAGGTGTGTGTGTGTGTGTAAACAAATATCGACATTGACCTTGATATAATCTAGAGAGTAAAATAAACATTAATCTTGATATAAGCTTGAAATTGAATTAGACATTGAAAAACGAGATGACAAATTGAATTTATTTGAATATTATTTACAATTAACGCTAATTATTATAGTAACAGAACTGACTTTATTTCAAATATAGGTGATTTATTGTGCAATTGGTGAAATCTCGCGCTAGTTGTCTTTCGATTGCATATCCGAGAATAACTGATACTTGCGCTTTCATATTGCTACAATGGTATTTTCTGATTGGTGGAACACCTGAACTTTAATGAGGTCCATTAAAGGGCTGCTCCAGGTGTATAATTACTACATTTCGGCATGGTCGAGCATAAAGTCATTTAATGAAATTTTCATAAATTTTTTTTAACATTTATCATATTTCCCACTAAAACAACCTACTGTTACGAAAAATAAAATCCATTCATTTTTCCACTGTATGATGTACAATGTAGTCACTTACAAATAGAGTGCATAGTTTTTTTTTTACCTTTGAGTCTCCTCCCACCAGCTTCGCAATTTCTTCTCGGAACACTTTGATGATCATGTGCAAGTCCCGGAGGTACTGCTTCTCGTCATGAATGAGGTCTTTGACAACCTCATCATAGGTGAGGGAGGTGCGAGGCGTGACGGGGTCGGAGTCGTCAATCACACCAATTCCTGACAGACCGCCACCCCCACTGGCATCCTCGTCTTGATAGAACATGTCCATGAGCACCTGTCCAGAGCACACAGCATGAAACATCCCTTACCACCAACCCCAGTCAAGGGTCATGCACCATTCAGACAACAGGTAACATCACACGAAAATCATGAGACTAGAATGCCATTCATAAAGGAACATTACATTCAGTATCAGCTCAATTTAAGGAACAAATACCGGAGACATTTGCCCTCAAAAGAACTGATTTGAAGGTCGTAAGAGGCCTATTGACAAGACACAATATCCTCACAAAACACATGCACAAAACTAGGCTCTATGATGAATAACTGAAGTGTACGCTTCACACACTATAAGGAAATGGCTGCATGGTATGTAATTCATGAATAAGATGCATCAACAGTTGTTTAATATCATAATTTCAGAGAAGAGAATAAAGATCAAAAGAGACGAATTAGTTTCTAAGAGTTGTTCACAATACAGTATCCAAGAGTATGGCCCTGACAGTTTTTGAGAGTTTGGGTGGAAAAATGCTGTTGTAGCAAGGTCGTCTACCTATTACAATGATTTATATAAATTACCAAGCACCAAATGCATAAAACAAGAAACTCTATATTGTCTTTATTTTAAATGTCAATATGAGGTCCGATAATAGTACATTATGCAACGAGCCTATAATGATAGTAATTATGGATATTTATGAAACGAGCGCAAGCGAGTTTCATAATTTTCATACGAGCTTCTTAATTACCATTATAGACGAGTTTCATACGACTTTTTATGCTCGACCATATTTCTAACTTGAAATTATCGGTATTCAGATGTATACATTTTATTTGTAGGTATCTGACAAGATCGGAAGTGACCTTGTTCTAGGTCGTGAATTGTGAGATGTGTGCAGACGCGAAAGTATTGATTTTTTCCGAGGAACAATAATGTCATTGACCTTGACATAGTCCCGTTAAACTTGATAATATTATAACCTTGATTATTGAATTCGACACTGAAAAACGAGATGACAAATTGAATTTATTTGAATATTATTTACAATTAACGCTAATTATTATAGTAACAGAACATAACCTTCTGCGACAGTATTGGATTTCCAGCCTCCGTGACTTTTCGCTAATTCTCTTCCGATTGCATATCCGAGAATAATCGATACTTGCGGTTTTATAATGGTAGAAAGCTGACCTGTCATTGGCTGAACAGTTATAACCTGAGTCGTCATTGGCTGAAAGACCTGACCTTTAATGAGTAGGTGTACTTTAATGACATGCATTAAAGGACTGCTACCAGGTGTATAATTAGTACATTTCGGCATGGTCGAGCATAAAAAATATTGAGGTTTCCCATTTTATACAGATTTTTATTTGCATATGATACAAGAACTACAATTATTTTGTTAACTATATCCTACTGTTTATATTCTAGGTAATTTCCGAGAACATATGCATTTGTCTTATCCTGACACGAAACTGATTCCTTTTCAGCAACTCTTTACATTCAAACCACTTTCAGACAGTATTCTATACCACTGCATCACCTGGAAACCATTATCCTCCAACGTGTTTCTTTCAGAGGCCCAAACAAACGGAATTTGGGAGGCACAAGATCTAGGTTATAAACCTTTAATACTGAACCATGCTCCATAACAAAAGGAGAACAATGGTTTGAACATCCCAAAAAATGGGAAGATGCTTTAAATTTTTTTGTACATGGTTATGTTGGCTATTTGAATTTCTGTGGCGAGTGTTCAGTTTCAGGTATGTGAGGAAGAGAAGAGAGTGAAGGAAGCAGAAAATTAAAATCATATTGTAAATGGTTATTCATTTACACTGTATTAACTGAGAAAAAATAATTGATGAAGGAACATCTTCATGTCCAACCTACAGAGTAACATTAGCGCGTCTGGCCATGAAACCAGGTGGCCCAGGTTCGATTCCCGGTCGGGGCAAGGTACCTGGTTGAGGTTTTTTCCGGGGTTTTCCCTCAACCCAATATGAGTAAATGCTGAGTAACTTTCGGTGCTGGACCACGGAGTCATTTCACCGGCATTATCACCTTCATCTCATTCAGATGCTAAATAACCTGAGCTGTTGATAAAGTGTCGTAAAATAACCTACTAAAAAAAAATCTTCATGGAAAGTGTTACGTCTATCCTCTGTTTTGAAATCGCAAATAACTGTGATAAACTGCAATAAATAAGTCTGGTAAGAATTGAAGACCTAACATTCTAAATTTGCTAAGTGCTAATTTTTCAAATTTAATTTTATTCAATCTAAGGGAAGAACATCCATATGAGAATATCATACTAAATTATCTTTGTCGTAGCTCAATTGTAAGTGACTCATTCGTGTGCCAAAATACAGTGTTGTAGGTATCTCAACATGCATTGCACAGTGTTTTTCATCAATATCTCAGAAAGTTGTTTTTGACACTAGCACATTTAAAATGTTAGGTCCTCAATTGTTTTCAATACCGCGAATTTCTGTGTATGTAATTTATTATGTTTCAGTACAAATTATATAACGGAATTAACAGATAAAATCTGACAACACTACTCAAAACTGTCAGACTCATATTCTGAGGAACTGTACTGTAAAATAACTCTGCCCTTTTATATGGTATTGAACAGCAACCGCGTATGTCAAAATATTCAATTTTACAAGAGAGCGAAAAAACATTTTAATATCTTGATAACAAACAAACAAAAACACGACAGTTAGCATTAATATTGGACATGGCAAATACAGCAAGGATATTCCAATTAATCAAGGTGTAAGACAAGGCTGCAGTATTTCACCAAGTTTTCTTCTAATCTATATGGACGATACTTTTAGAGAATGGAACAATAATCACCTAATGGTATTAAATCACTCCTAATTTTAGTATTAAGACGAAGCTATTTGCAGATGACCGGGTTTTAATAAATAAAAAGTGAAGATCTACAGAAATCAATATATCAGTTACAAAGAATAAGTGAGATGTATAATTTTAAAATTTCAGCACATGAAAAAAGACAATGGCTTTTAATGGAAAATACAGTGTCAGAAATGAAATTATTTTAAATGATACACCTATAGAAGAGGTCACTAGTTCCAAATACGTAGAATGTGAAGTTACGAGGGGGATCCAGGAAATAACGACCGTTCGCGCATACCCGCCGCGCAGCTGACTCCCCTTCCTTGTTTGAAGGTCAACTGGCTTCCTTAACATGTGTTCTCATAATGTTGTGAGTACTGGTTGCAACAAGTCGCCATTGTGCATTTTGTGTTACTTCAAAATGAACGACGCTATTGATAATCCCGCCGACTGTGAGGTGAGGAGTGTGATTCGATTTCTGAATGCCCGACATTTGAAACCTGCAGAAATTTACCGGCAATTGAAAGAAGTGTATGGTGATACTGTAATGAATGAAAGAAATGTGAGAAAATGGTGCGAAATCTTCAACAATGGGCGAACAAATGTCCACGATGAAACTCGACCCGGACGCCCATCACTCATCACAGAAGACCTGAAGACTAAAGTGAACGACAGAATCTTGCAAGACAGGCACACATCACTCGACGAATTGCATATTGCCTTTCCTGATATTTCTCGTTCTTTGCTTGGTGAAATTGTGTCACAACATCTTGACTACCACAAAATCTGTGCACGATGGGTTCCACGGCAACTGAGTGACCAACACAAAACTCAGAGAATGGCCTCAGCATTGACATTCTTGATGCGATATCACACAGATGGAGACGCCTTTCTTGATCAAATTGTGACTGGTGATGAGACCTGGGTGTCTCACAACACCCCAGAGACCAAGCGCCAATCACGTCAGTGGCATCATCCCTCATAACCCAAGAAACCGAGGAAATTCAAACAGACTCTCTCAACACAAAAAGTCATGGCTACTGTCTTTTGGGATCGTTTTGGAAGTGATGAAGGGTTGAAGAAGACAGTGAACACCTGGCTTAATGAACTGGCGGCAGAGGAGTATAACACGGGAATTCTAAAGCTAGTGAACAGATACGACAAATGTTTAAATGTAGGTGGTGATTATGTAGAGAAGTAAAGGAAGCTTCAGTTATGTAACAGACTTTGTTTTTTCAAATAAATATATATATATTTTAATTATTACAACAAAACGGTCGTTATTTCCTGGATCCCCCTCGTACTTACAAACACACAAGTGAAGTAGAAACAAACTTTCGATGTTCCAGCAGATATGTGGTACAACAAATAGAACACTGAAGGGTAAAACAAGAAAAGACACCCATATTCATAGACATTCTTGGCGCGGGCTTCCGGTGAATGATCAGCGAACTAATGTTTTTCGTAATCATAAACCAGAGTTAGCGATATGATATGAATCCCGTACAAGTAACCAGTCGATAGTCGGGGCTAGTTTAGCATGCTCGTAGCGCAGGCTAGCGAAATGTCTATGAATAGCACCCTCGAAGTTTTATAATGTAACAGCAGTACCAGTTCTGTTGTATGGATCAGAGACCTGGACTCTCACAAGCAATGACAGAAAGAAATTGCAAGCATCTGAAATGAAGTTTCTAAGATCGGTCAAAGGTTGCATTAGGCTAGATAAAATTAAGAATGACGACATAAGAAGCGAACTAAACGTGGTATCATTGGAAGAAAAGATTCGTAAATTTAGAGAGCAGTGGACTGAACATCTAGAGAGAATGGACGGCAACCGAATTCCAAGACGAATATTAACATATAGAGCAAAAGGAAAAAGAGACCGTTGGAAAGTCCACACCTGTGGAGTAACAGTTAGCGCATCTGGCCGCGAAACCAGGTGGCCCGGGTTCGATTCCCGGTTGGGGCAAGTTATCTGGTTGAGGTTTTTTCCGAGGTTTTCCCTCAACCCAATATGAGCAAATGCTGGGTAACTTTCGGTGCTGGACCCCGGACTCATTTCACTGGCATTATCAACTCCATCTCATTCAGATGCTAAATAACCTAAGATGTTGATAAAGCGTCGTGAAATAACCTACCGTTGGAAAGAGTCACTATGAAGCCAGAACAGGCTTTAAGCCTAATCCCTGAAGTGAAGAAGAAGAAGAAGAAGACAAACAAATGTCTGAAGAAGAGGCGATTTAATATCTTCTTGTACAGTTCGTATCCATGCCTGGACATAAGATGTGTTTGCAGAAGATTCGGTAAAACTTTTTTTACAAGGATAAAGCAGAATCTCATTTCCTTGGGTTTTTTTTTATACATATGTTGCTGTTCAACACCATCGATATGCAGAAGGTCTGAAGGTTCTCATGGCCCTAATTCACCTCAATATCCACTCTAATTAATTTTTTATGGACACATCTACAGACTGAAAATATCTTATAGTCCTAAAATATTGATGTACTTCTATAGTATTGTCCGCGCAACTTATCTAGGCACTTGGGTTCCCTAGTGCTCTCTCGCTGTCCCTCTCCTTCCCTCTCCTGCCACGCTACCGCTACAAGCAACCTCGCTATACCCCGCTTCCCCGCTCTTTTAACTGCCCAGATAAGTTGCGCGAACAGTATGTCTCAAGTCAATAGTGCCAAAATGAAAAGATCAGTGTTTAGCATCAGCTTAATGAGATTTGAAACTATGATGCTAAATGCACTATAGTGAACAGACAGACATCCAATGCATATGAAAATGTTTTATTTATATTAATGAATGTGTTTAAAGTTGAATGTAGACATAAGCAATTTAATGAAGTTCCAAATTGCGCATTCTTGTCACAAATACTACTTATATTGTTGGTTTTCTGTTACCTTCCCTATCTAAAATTAATTTCCCAGGTAATAAATCTAAGGAAATTTAAGTCTCGATAAAATGTAACACTAGTCAGAAATGATTTAAAATGTATTTTTAGAAGTTCTGCATCTGTAACAGTCAATGTACAAATAACAGTTGGGCAAATGAAGATACACAGAGTAATTCACATGCTCTTTCCATTTCAGTTTTATAGCAACCTCTCAGAACAGCTGTACCAGTTTTTACGAGATTTCGACGCAAGGTGAAGTATGAAACTTAAATATCTCTAGGGTCTTCCCTACTGAAAGCAGACAAAGCTGCATTAGCAGAAGTTGATATAAGACACTATCTTTGTTTTAAAAACGCAAATGAAGTACCTACACTTAATGAGTTCTGTTAGAAGGTGGCAGACCCTTATGTATCACTGCCACAAACTCAGCAACCTTTGATTGATGCATAATTTGGTTTTTCACATATTTCGTTTTATAATTTTGGCACTAGTGGCTTAAGATATACTGTTAATTAAAGTAGCCAGGAACAGAAGCAAATATATCATCGCTGATTTTGTGACAGTACACAACATAATTTTTCAGGAGGAAGAAAAAAATTAGTTACAAATTAATGGGCTACATATGAATATGAATGACATCATTGAAGATCAATGTACAGCTACTGATATTTAATTAATTTTTTCTTCCTCCTGAAAAATTATTTTCTGTACTGTCACATAGGAGATTTCATAAAATCAATGATGATATATTTATTTTATCTTATATTAAAACATTACTCGTAGAATTAATTTATATTCTCTTCCACCTAATTCCTCCACCTTATCTAGTACTTACAAACCATCAAAATCTGTACAGTCATATACATATTTTACACCAACATTATGAACTCTTTGATGTGGTTAACCATACCTGCATGAGTATTCAATTTTTGCTATGTAGAAATTGTGTATATTTGAAGAAAGTATAACTTTTCATTGTACATTATTACCAAAACAGTATTATGTATAACGACTGTAACTCAACAAAATCAGCAGTAATCCTGAACAAAATTAAGATTCATATTAATTTCAGACACAACTGTGTTCTTATATCGAAAGAAGAGTTTAAACGATCAAGTCTTATCCTTCTCGCCTATAAAATCTCTAATTATGAATGGCATGATCCATTTTGAATAGATCTTGATTTAAGACATGTATACAAAATTAATATCCATGTACCAGCATTTAAAATAATCTTATTTCTTTAGGCTGTAATGTATCTCAGCTCAATTTCAGTGTATGTGACAGCCAAGTATTGATACAAGTTATGTAGCTGTGCTTTCAATACTTCAAATCACATTGATAAAATGTCCTAATTACAGTTTTGTGACTAGTGTCGCATACTAACACAGATTCTGGAGTGATATGAATAAATTTACAACATCCTCCATTTTCTCTATTAACATTTTATAGTGAGTATCTTATACTGAAATGATCTTCGTGAACTTATGTTGTATTTAAATCAAATTACAGCCATATAAACCATGTGGCAATTATTTTTATCAAAATGATCAGAAGTTCATTTCAATATAACACACTGCAACAAACAATGACATTTTAACACTTATGATATCCACCCAACTCTCAATACAGGATACATGTTATCACTTAGGCAAAATAAAACTGTCTGACGTATTTTTATGAATTCTTCAAAGCTAAAAGAAATAATAAAATAGTAAAGAAAACAAATTATAACGACAGCAACTGACATTGACTAAAATGAAACATTTTATGTAAGAAGTGACATATACTGCATTTTTAATGAGCTAACATGGCCGACAGTTCTTGTTTGGGCCATTTGTGTACTCTAACATTCAACTGTTGGTTTTAACAGACACAATGCAGTGCCACCTATGTTCCTGACCCCAGAGCAGGACGGAGAAGCTCTGTTGTAGTCTACTCATGCAGCAACCACAAACGATCAATGCTTGCATCACACAGAACATAACATGGGACTGGGGCATACAAACTTGGAGTAATGAAAGAGAGTTTAAGAAGGTGTTCAGTTAGAATTTTAGATGCTTGGTTAATATTATTTTTTATATGTATCACACTACACTGTCGGAATATAAATATATAAATCACAACGCACTTAGTTTCCATGTGTGGTTTTGCTTTCCAAATTCTGCATTTAGTGTAATTTTTATTTCTAAAAAGAGAACGACACTGTATTTGTCAATGGCAAACAGTGAGCATAACTGGTAATGACCAGATATCTGTAATTCTACGCTGCACTACATTCAAAATTATGTGAGGAGGAAAGTCATTTTAAATAGCTCATGTCTTCACCAATTGTTATGGAATGTTAAAAATCCGGACATAGTCTTTCTACAGAAAAAAAAAAAGTTTCTTTACAATGTAAGCAACATTTGCATTTTGTTATCACAATAACAAGTTTGTTCGTTTAAATAAAGTTAAGTTTAACAAGTTTAATGCCAATTTAAAATTATGAAAGAGCGTTTTATTAATTTCCAGATGTAAAAATTAAATCATTTATTTAATACACCGTGTCCAGGCTAAAGGTATCAAGAAATAGTTGTTCATCATTTATTAACAGAAAGATATTTTATTATAATATGTTTATTTTTATAACAACAATGCTAGAACTCCATACAGCAAAGCAAGAAAATTGAAGAAAACAAAAATGATACGATTTATGTCACGAATTGCTAACAGTCAATATGTTGTTGTTGTTATCTAATGCCGGGCTTTGGCAACGAAGCCATTAGCGTTCTTGCTCTCCAATATTTCTCAGTGGTGGATCCATCAGGTAGGACTTCACAGGTTATGAGATGATCTTCAGTCATTTCTTCTTCTTTGTTGCATAGAGGGCAATTTGGATTTGTGTAAATTCCTATTTTATTCAAGTGTTTGGCCAAATAATCGTGTTCTGTAAGCAGTCTGAATTTTGCTACTGCAGATTTACGTGGGATTTCTGGAATAATTTTTTTTTTTTTTTTTTTTATTAAAATGCTCTATTTTATATCTTTGGCTTTGGTACATAGTGCTTGGTTTTGCTTGATTTTATATTTATTTTTAATTAGTCTTTTGATGGATGTAAAAGGTAGGCTTGTATTTGTATTCTGAATTAAATTGGATCCTTTTTTGGCAAGAATGTCAGCAGTTTCATTTCCAGCAATTCCGCAATGTGCAGGTATCCATTGCAATTGAATTGTTTTCTGTAGTTTTTGAAGTTGTTGGATCATTTTGTGACATTCTTTAATTTGGATTGACATCATTTTATATGAATTTATTGCATATAATGCTGCTTTAGAATCAGAGAGAATGACAGCATTTTGAAATTTATCTATTCTGTACAGTAGGTGTTGGAGTGAGATATGAATAGCCATTATTTCCGCATCAAAATTTGTTGTATGATGTCCTGCTGGTTGATAAAATGAGAATAACGCATACGTAATTCCTGATCCTGAGTTGTTATCGATAGTAGACCCATCTGTGTAGATATGTAACCATTCTTCTGGTGGGTATCTATTGTTCACAGCTTCTAATGCCAGCGCTTTTAGTACAGGTTTGGAAGTTTCAGATTTTGTAACTGGTTCTTCTAAATCTAGTTGAATGTTAATTGGTTCGAAGGTTAGAGGGTTTTCTCTGCTTAAAATGTTTTCTTTAGATTTAGATTTCTTTAGATTTAGTCAATATTAATCAGTCTAATTGAACGTAAAATCTGGACACCACAGCAAAACGTGAAGTCGTGCTTTGACTTGCAGAACTTCAATCTGTTACCAGAGTTCGACGCCAATTTCGTCTAGAATTCAATGTGGATCCACATATGTCGAAATCAATTTTGCAGTGGGATAGAACTCTTTTACGAGACAGGATCCTTGATTCCACAAACAGGCAAACATCCCAACAACCGGAGCCCAGGAAGTCTATTAGGCAGGCTAGTCATCAGTTACAGATTCCCAAATCAACTGTTCATGATTCTTCATAAACGACTCAGACTATGTGTGTACAAGCTCCAGCTACACGAAATGATTAATGTTGACTGTTAGTAATTCTGACATAAATCGTATCTTTCTTATTACTTACTGGCTTTTAAGGAACCTGGAGGTTCATTGCCACCCTCACATAAGCCCGCCATTGGTCCCTATCCTGAGCAAGATTAATCCACTCTCTATCATCATATCCCACCTCCCTCAAATACATTTTAATATTATCTTCCCATCTACGTCTCAGCCTGCCTAAAGGTCTTTTTCCCTCCGGCCTCCCAACTAAGATTCTAAATGCATTTCTGGATTCGCCCATATGTGCTACATGCCCTGCCCATCTCAAACGTCTGGATTTAATGTTCCTAATTATGTAGATGAAGAATACAATGCGTGCAGTTCTGTGTTGTGTAACTTCCTCCATTCTCCTGTAACTTCATCCCTCTTAGCCCCAAATATTTTCCTAAGCACCTTATTCTCAAACACCCTTAACCTATGTTCCTCTCTCAAAGTGAGAGTCCAAGTCCATAAAGAGTCCATAAAGAACAACCGGTAATATAACTGTTTTATAAATTCTAACTTTCAGATTTTTTGACAGCAGACTGGATGATAAAAGCTTCTCAACCGAATAATAACACGCATTTCCCATATTTATTCTGTGTTTAATTTCCTCCCGAGTATCATTTATATTTGTTACTGTTGCTCCAAGATATTTGAACTTCTCCACCTCTTCAAAAGATAAATTTACAATTTTTATATTTCCATTTCGTACAATATTCTCGTCACGAGACATAATCATATACTTTGTCTTTTCGGGATTTACTTCCAAACCTATCTCTTTACTTGCTTCCAGTAAAATTCCCGTGTTTTCCTAATCGTTTGTGGATTTTCTCCTATCATATTCACGTCATCCGCACAGACAAGCAGCTGATGTAACCCGTTCAATTCCAAACCCTCTCTGTTCTCCTGAACTTTCCTAATGGCATATTCTAGAGCAAAGTTAAAAAGTAAAGGTGATAGTGCATCTTCTTGCTTTAGCCCACAGTGAATTGGAAACGCATCTGACAGAAACTGACCTATACGAACTCTGCTGTACGTTTCACTGAGACACATTTTAATTAATCGAACTAGTTTCTTGGGAATACCAAATTCAATAAGAATATCATATAAAACTTCTCTTTTTTTCTTATTTTCTTTAATTCTTTTGCTCTGTTGTATAGATTTCTAGCATTGTTATTATAAAAGTAAAATCTTGGAAAGTTTCTGCATGCTGTGTCAAACATATAATAATAAAATATTCTTCTGTTAATAAATGATTAACAATTATTTCTTGACACCTCTAACCCAGACACTGTATATTATTAAAAATGTAGATGAATCTATTCCATTCAGGTTCTCAGCATCTAAACAGTGTGCTACATGTCGTCATGAGAAGTCTTTCCAATTTCTTTGCAACCATAACTGAATCAGTTTATTCAATATTTTCTCAAAGCTTCTGGAAAGAACTCAAACTACATAGACCAACTCAAAGCATTATGGATACAAGCCTGTTAAAAGGCCACTGTCAAATTTATAGAACACCACTTCAATAGAATTAGACATATTACAGAACTAGTTTCAAACAAACTAATCACCATGACAACTGCTTCCATTGAATACATATCATTTCTTGTGTGAAGAGAGATAAAAGATTTTCAAGATTATATGCAAATGAATGTAGTTATGAACAACTTAAATTACAAGTTTCGAAGGATCATAGAGTTCTAAGTTACGAAATTTTTCTATACACAATATTCTTGTACAACAAAGTCTGTAGTTGATCTGGTTGGCGAGTTGGTATAGCACTGGCCTTCTATGCCCACGGTTGCGGGTTCGATCCCAGGCCAGGTCGATGGCATTTCAATGTGCTTAAATATGACAGGCTCATATCAGTAGATTTACTGGCATGTAAAAGAACTCCTGCGGGACAAAATTCCGGCACATCCGGCGACGCTGATATAACCTCTGCAGTTGCGAGCGTCGTTAAATAAAACATAACATTTAACAAAGTCTGTACGCAGTTAAACAATGACACTGAAGTAAATGGGGGAAAAACTTTAAGACTAGAAGTACTTACAAACAATCTTGGGATTGACCAATAATGTGAGCTCCAAACTTGTAGGCCACTCATCTCACACAGAGCTACACCATTCCACTAAGAAAACGTTTAAGAATTCTGTAGGGAAGAAGTCTGAAAGGGGAATGTAACCTACTGACAGTTCCGAGTTCGCAAATAACTTTATTTAACCCCAGAATAGACAAGTTCTATAGCTTCAAGATGTATATTTCTAGGAAGCTGATTAATTGTATGTAAACTATTTCAACACAAAAATAGTTCGTCTTAAAGAAAGTCTTAATCCAATATCAAAATTGCAAACTGCATAAACAGTCTCTTAGAATCATCATAATTATGAATACTGATCACAGAGTGTATTTATTTTTTAACTGTGGAAACTACTGACTCTCAACATTTTGCCTCAAGTGTCCCCCTCTGAAACAAATTATTCTGTGAAACCCCAACCCAAATCTTCCTCTGTTTACCAGAAATTTCAGTTGGACTTGTTGGGGCTTGAACCTGCATCTTTTGACATGAAAAGCCAACTTTCTGTCTGTTGTGTTTTTTTAAGAGGCTATTTAACAATGTTGTATCAAATTCATTGTTGCCTAGCACTGCTGAAAACTGGTGAGGTTAGATGTAGAACTCACAGATTACCTGATATTCACTTTACAATTGGAGCAAACATCGGTAAAAACCTTAATACAAATGGAAAAGGTACCCACACCCAAGCACAGCAAGGAATTGCAAGTCCAACTTATTCTGAGCTATCCTATAGCCCCACACTGATGTTAAATTTAAAGTATGTTTTATTTAATGATGCAACTGCCGAGGTTATATCAGCGTCGGTGTGCCAGAATTTTGTTCTGCAGGAGTTCTTTTACATGCCATAAAATATACTGTCGCATTTAAGCATACTTAACACTGCTGTTAAAATTACAATAATCACATAATTGTTCCCTAAGATTCCTCCAGTTGCACCTGCAGTATTTCCCAATAATGAACTGAACAGAATTTTAGGATGCGTATTTTTCCGGGCTAGAGGGCCGTGGTCTGTCGGTGTTATAACCAAACGTTTCGTCCACTGCTCCGGTGGACATCTTCAGTGGCGTGGTACACGTGTGCGGAGAGCTCTGCTGTGTGTATCAGGAACTGGCATTGAGACTGGTAGCACGTCGATATTTAAGATGTGGGACTGTTGTTACTTGTCGTCACCGCGGTCCGCACCAGTGGCTTCGGTGTTCTGATTGTTTGTCGTAGTGTCTAATTGTCGGAGAAAGGGTTTGATATGTGTGCTTCTGAGGGCCGGATACCAAGCTATGTTGACAGAAGCACACATATCAAACCCTTTCTCCAACAATTAGACACTACGACAAACAATCAGAACACCGAAGCCACTGGTGCGGACCACGGCGACAATGACAAGCAACAACAGCCCCACACCTTAAATAGCGACGTGCTACCAGTCTCAATGCCAGTTCCTGATACACACAGCAGATCTCTCCGCACACGTGTACCACGCCACTGAAGATGTCCACCGGAGTTGTGGACGAAACGTTTGGTTGTAACGCCAACAGACCACGGCCCTCTAGCCCGGAAAACACGCATCCTATCAACGAAAGCCTACATTCCAAGATTGAACAGAATTTTGATTGTACTTATTCAGTTTTCTATTTTGAATTCATTTCAATAGCTTAAATGTACGGGAAACAAATTACAAGAAACCTAGCTAATAGCAGATCTATTTTAAACACATGAATTTCTGAATCAAACATTAATCCAAGAAAAGTGCTATCAGAATTGATCTGGGAAACTGTGAATGAGTGCTAAAATGAAAATCAATTTAATAAGATAAGTTTATTTTTGTTAGTCAGTGAAATTCTCATAAATGAAATATTCCTGAACTTGTATCTATTAAAAATAATACATAAGTTTCATTTCGAAATTTGACAGAAAAAGTATTACATGCTCACATTATAAACCATGGACAAATACTGCTGCAAATGCTAAGCATTTTCTAGCAATTACAAAGGTTTTGTAGTGCTTATTAAGACTAAGTGGGCGAAGTATGTTAAAATAACAGCACAGATTTAAAATTACAATAAAAGAGATTCTATGCTATGTGACTTTTGTTACGCTTTAATATTCTGGACTTCTTTATTTCTTTCCATAATGTTTACTTTCTCAGTACCAAAGGGAGGCTGTATGTAAATTTCAACAGACATACAATAAATAAATGAAAATGATTTTTCATGACAAAGTTCAAGATAATGTGAACTTAGAAAATTATAATAATAATCTTACGAATATGTCCGTACAATAAAAAAAGGAAAAAGTAAGTTACTGAAAAGACGGCAATAATTTTCATGTATGTGCAATATTTAAAACATTTTCCGAAATTAGTTGTGGTAAATGACTCGTTACGGAAATTGCATGTTTCCGCCTAACAAACAACACATAAAATGTATTTTCATTACTGTATTTACTTATGTTGTTTGTATATGAAAAGCCAAACCTATCATTTGCTGCTATGTAACAATTTAAAACCCAAGGTTTCATAAATACATGAAATTTTTTTAACAAATACAGTGTGACACAAATGGGAAAGTAGCTCCGTTTTGAAGTGATAAAGAAAGGGATAATACATTATTTTCTAAGGGAAAAAAAAAAAAAAAAAACTCGTAATTATTACACTGCTATGAAACACAGCACCACATTATTCTCAGACAACATTAATTGGTTTTATGTCTAAAAATTTAGTCTTCCCAGTGCAACCACGATGTCTATATGCACTTAATATTTTAGGAGAAAAATTCGCTCCGGCGCCGGGGATCGAACCCGGGTCCTTGGTTCTACGTACCAAGCGCTCTGACCACTGAGCTACGCCGAATTCGAACCACAGCACCGAATAGAACTTTCCTCCTTCGATGTTTCCCTTTGTGGCGGACTCCAATTTTTAGGCATATATATGTTGACGTGTATCCAATGTCAACTGCCACAAATGACGTAAATGAAGCAATCATATTGACTCCCAATGGTATTGGTGTGTACTGGATTGGGTGTGGTAAACTTGTCATGAAACTTTTCTTCATACCTCTCGACTTTTTTTTTTGTGTAATGTATCAAACAGCACGTTTTTTTTAAAGAGCCTGCATTTACAAAAGCCTTATCCAATAAAGTCCACCAGTAAATATTTCGAAATATAACAGGAATATAGAATTGAATGCGACATTGTCTTGAAGTAAATGAAACACTAAATATTCGGATATAAACAGTCACGTTTAACTGAAAATAATGGAACAATATTGTGTTTCACAGAAGCTGTTTTAATTTATTATAGCTTACTTACTTACTTACAAATGGCTTTTAAGGAACCCGAAGGTTCATTGCCGCCCTCACATAAGCCCGCCATCGGTCCCTATCCTGTGCAAGATTAATCCAGTCTCTATCATCATATCCCACCTCCCTCAAATCCATTTTAATATTATCCTCCCATCTATGTCTCGGCCTCCCTAAAGGTCTTTTTCCCTCCGGTCTCCCAACTAACACTCTATATGCATTTCTGGATTCGCCCATTCGTGCTACATGTCCTGCCCATCTCAAACGTCTGCATTTAATGTTCCTAATTATGTCAGGTGAAGAATACAATGTGTGTAGTTCTGCGTTGTGTAATTTTCTCCATTCTCCTGTAACTTTATCCTGCTTAGCCCCAAATATTTTCCTAAGCACCTTATTCTCAAACTCCCTTAACCTATGTTCCTCTCTCAAAGTGAGAGTCCAAGTTTCACAACCATACAGAACAACCGATAATATAACTGTTTTATAAATTCTAACTTTCAGATTTTTTGACAGCAGACTAGATGATAAAAGCTTCTCAACCGAATAATAACACGCATTTCCCATATTTATTCTGCGTTTAATTTCCTCCCGAATGTCATTTATATTTATTACTGTTGCTCCAAGATATTTAAATTTTTCCACCCCTTCGAAGGATAAACCTCCAATTTTTATATTTCCATTTCGTACAATATTCTCGTCACAAGACATAATCATATACTTTGTCTTTTCGGGATTTCCTTCCAAACCGATCGCTTTACTTGCTTCAAGTAAAATTTCCGAATTTATTATAGCTATCTCTGTCATTTCAGAACAGTACTACTTTTTCCATTTGTAAAGCAACTTTTGTGCCACACTGTACTAAAAAAAAAAAAAAAAACAAAATATACTAATGAAATTGTAAAATTTTGTGGAATGAAAATCTTAACATCGCATGATCTTGCAAATTTGTATATTTCACTGGTAACTTTGAACATGCATGTCCCTATGTTGAAGAAGCATGCATTCCAGTGAAGGGGATCAGGAAGTAAGAGTTTGGGGTTTTAACAAATGCACATTTACACAAGTAAGTACAGTAATCGTCTGAAGAAAGGATGTTAAAATGCACAAGATTGTTCACAAGATACTATTACAATGACATCACAAGTTGTTGATCTTATAGTAGTATCGTAAGTAGTTTCTGTTTATTACAATATAAAGACACACGTTTCATGAAATCCACACAGATGCCATATAGTGAAATATTTTCTCCCAAGAGCCAATCAGTAAGAGAGTATGAAAAACATATGATTAAAGCATGGGTGAAAAAACAGCATTCAAATAAACAGGCATGGAATGAACAATCCAGAATAACAAAAGCCTACATAGCAGCTGTGATTCTGTAAGACAAGTTTGCAAGATCCAGCTAATTGTCTAAGTGTACACCCATGGAAACTAAGTATGTATAAGGCACAGTTTAAAGTAGAAAATGAGGAGGGGTGAGTGTCAATATTTCTTGTTTTGTTTTACATACCACCTGATTTGTTCAAATCGGATCGCAACAGGACGCATGGAAAGTACATACACAGCATAATCAATAATAACTAGAGCAATGACTCCAAGTCAACAAATTACGACACTATAATGATCTTGCAAACACGCTAGCCCTCCCCTGTGCCTATCTACGAAACAAGGTTGCTTTGTGTCTCTATGTCTCTTCAATCATATAATATGTGCAGTACCAATTAATTCATACAGGAACGAAAAGTTATCTATTGATTGATCTTAATCTACAGAATACAGTTTCTCAAAAGTTTTTTTTAATGCACTTACAACAGTTTATATTACTTTATGCTAAAATGAAAACTTTGCCACAATAATAATAGGGTAAATTAGGGTCTGTTGGACAGTCGGGCATGTTGGACACTTTGTACCTTAACGTGTTATCTCGCCACTTGTGGGCACCAAATTCTGCTAGAAGTCAATGACGGAAGTAGTAGCCCCACTCGAGGCTACTTCCGTCATTGACTTCTAGCAGAATGTGGTGCCCACAAGTGGCGAGGTAACACGTTAAAGTACAAAGTGTCCAACATGCCCGACTGTCCAAAAGACCCTAATTTACCCTATTAGTTATCAATTATCACACAACTGATAGAAAAACACAGAGATACACTTATTGCATTCATTGATTTTCACAAAGCCTTTGATAAATTAGATCGCCAGAAATTGTACCACATTCTAGAAGATAGGGATATCCCAAATCATTTAATTAATGTGATACAAAATTTATACTGCAATACTAAATAAAAGTGAAAATAAAGAATAAATTAAGTGATGAACATAAACTCACAACAAGTGGAATTAGGCAAGGATGCTCTTTGCCTCCTACACTTTTCAACTTAAATGAGGGGTAGTCATAAAGTTTTAATTATCACCTCGAAAAAATGAAGCTGCGACCATGAAACTTGGTGATGGTGTTAGTCCTTTTTTACATATTCACCCTTCAACTTGACTTGACGGAGGCCTTGGTTGTAGAATTCTGCATTTTGGCTGTTCAGGAAACATTCCACCTCAAAAATGACCTTGTCGTCATTCTGGAAATGCCTGCCAACAATGGTTTCTTCATCCGAGGAAAGAGGACGAAGTCACTGAGTGCTATATCAGGAGAATACAGGGAGTGGAAACACGTGGATTCACCACCTCCGAAAAAGGCGAACACCCAACAATCATCGGACAAGGTGATGCTGAGTGTTTTTTGGGACATCCAAGGTGTAGTGCTGACAAATTATGCTCAGAAGGGGCAAACCATCACAGGAGCATACTACCGAAATCTCCTGACGAGGTTACGGGAGGCTATCAAGACGAAGCGTCGCAGGAAGCTGTCCAAGGGGGTCCTTTTGCTTCATGACAATGCCCCAGCTCATTCTGCACAGGACACAGTCACACATGCTGCTTCTTCAGGCTATCAAATTTTGCCTCACTCCCCGTATTCTCCTGATATGGCACCCAGTGACTCCTTCCTCTTTCCTCGGATGAAGGAACCATTGCGTGGCAGGCATTTCCAGAACGACGACGAGGTCATTTTTGAGGTGGAACGTTTCCTGAACAGCCAAAATGCAGACTTCTACAACCAAGGCCTCCGTCAAGTCATCCATCGTTGGGAAAAATGTGTCACTTTGAAGGGTGAATATGTAGAAAAGGACTAACACCATCACCAAGTTTCATGGTCGCAGCTTCATTTTTTCGAGGTGATAATTAAAACTTTATGACTACCCCTCATATATCGACAACGACAATTAAGTGGTGAACCTCAAAGACTGGCACACAAGTTATTATGTTATATACCAATAGGGAAAAGGAAAGTTGGACATCCAACGAAACGTTGCGCAGATCTCTATGAAGCCAGAACAGGCCATGAGGTCTAATCCGTGAAGTGAATGATGATGATAATCAATTCTGGCTGGAAATACTCGCAAGAAGAGAAAATATTTTTCTGCAGTATTGTTATACCTATTTCTCACCAAAGTTATGCTTCCACTGCCTCTCAAAAACAGGGAGATTTAATGTATGAACTAACCTCAACCAATAAAATAAATTTTTCTCTATGTACCTCGAAGTTCTCCTGGTCATACATGTCCTTAAGGGAACCTGGACCCTCCAATCTCAAACTATGTTAAATGAATGATTTTTAATGCATCTTTTATCAAAATGGGGGTCGAGTCCAGGTTATTCCTGGCACTTAAAAAGCGTTAATTTAACAGAGGTTTTTGGAAAAATATAATTTAACCTACAAATTATGAATTTTTTTCCATATAATGCAAATTTGAATATTATTTTTTACTATATTTTTAGGGTTTGTAAATTTAAATTTCATAAAATCCCTGTGTTAAGTCATGTACTAAGCTATTATGAATATTCTCTGAAAGTCTGAAGTAATTCTGTCAGGTAGAAACTAAGAAAAGGTGCATTTTGTACAGAAAATATAAACTTAAGGAAAATAACCTTCAATATTTTTAGTACTACAGCCCAGCTGTATATTGGGGATTGTTACAAACATTTTTTTTAGCTCTTTAGAAGTCAATAGTGTATATGTTTCAGATACCGTTGGAAAAAGGAAATTTCAAGAATATAATGTAGTAAAAAACCAAAAACGAAAATTTTTCACTATTTTTCAATGTGGCCTTCAAAATTTTTAATATATCCAAGCCGCATATGGCACAGTATTAGAAAAAAAAATAGCTCTTTAGAAGTGAGTAACATGCAAGTTTCATATACTGTTGGAAAGAGGAAATTTCAGAGAATATAATGCAGTAAAAACCAAAAGTGAAAATTTTTACTATTTATTAAGGTCCGAGTTCCCTTAAATTACTTTCCCTTACTTCATTCTGCTAAGAAAACTTTTGTTTACTGAATGAACCTAATGCACAAAATTAAGTTTCTCCAAGTTATCTGAATCATTCAAGGACTTAAAACTGCTCCTCACCGAGAGAAATATTTTGTCTACTGACTTCTTAACTTATAAAATTTTGTTCGTAAAATAGTTTCCATTATTTCATACCACTAAGAAGACTTTATTCTATTGGCCAAACTTAATGTATCAAACAGAAGCTCAGTTCCATTTCTAACAATCCAAATAGTTCATCACTCATTGCAATGCAAAGTAAAATTCTCAATGTATAAATCATGAAGAATGAGTAACATCAAGAAGGCAGAGCTCCCATAACTTTTCATCATTTTATCAGTACAGAATGACATGACACCGAAACCTTTCTAGAAGAACTGGTGCTGTAACATGTCCTTTCAGCCTATAGCCAGTCGTTCTACTGAACTGAGCAAACTGGACTTCTTCAGCAAAAACAAACTGAATGGCAAAAGAACTACTTCAGTGACAATTTCCAACTTGAACTCTTTATACAACAAAAATAATTTTTTGTGTCTTGCAAACAAATACAGTACTTTATTATGTTAAAACTGGCAACAATCTTTGATTTCTTTCAGAAACCGTGAAGTTTAGAGTTCTGATAATGCTGTTTGAAGACTTCTTTGCATTATTCCTACTGTTGTAAATACATAAAATACAGTTTCAAAAGTCTGTTACACATTTTATTTTAACAGGTAAGATGAGGACGCCTGTCCCTTATACAACAAAGACTGATGCAATCTTTTGATGGCATAAAATTAATATCGTGTTGACTACAACATTTTCAGTAATGGAAACTATCCAAGAGAACTCTCCCCTCATCCTCATCCCAAAAAATGGTTAGTTAGCTAAAGTCCAGCTTATATTTACTTTGGTTACAACAATGTTATGATCGTAATTTTCATATACTTTTTTTTCGTGGCAAATCTTGAGTCCTAGTTGAATTGTGTGTGAAGAAGACACGTATTGTTTTTATATTATAAGTAAGAAAAAATAAAATTATTCTCTGTCATTGATTCACTCTACAATACTGTACAAAGTTCATACCCTATACAAGTAAACCATTTGTTGTCTGTATTCCTAATATCGAAGTAGGTGTCCACGTGCTTCACCTCTTAATACATCTTAGTAACTAGAATTAAAATTACAAACAAATCTGTATTTCATTACTATTCAAATATACATTACATACAGTTAAGAACTTTCAAAATATATTTACAAACATACAAATAACATAATAATCGTATAGACAAAGCTGCAGTAAAATATTTTAGTCAAAATTTCATTCCCAATATGAATAATTAATGTAAGGTTGTAATATTATAGCAAATGTAAAACTGAAAAAAGAAAAGATTGAGAAGAACTAGAGGCCGGTAATGAAGGTTCCTGTTTGCTAATGATGGAAATAATTTAACAAAGAAACAATTCAGAATTAACAGCAAATGAAGTTACCAACAATTTATAAATTCCTCAAAATGTTTATTTTTCAATATTTCGGGCTTCAAGATAGAAGACACTGCTTTATAACCTAATCAGTGAGTTACCAAATCGTTAGCCAGTTTTACTAACTGTTATCAAAAGATCTATAGAGTGTAACAGAATAACTATTCCTAATTTTCTGATGTCATAGAGGGCATGAAATTAAACATTTTTTTCTAATAAAGTAACATCCGGAAATGCTTCGTTTTCAAGTGATAGTGGTATGAAGGAAAAATAATGGCCAGATATTATGGACAGACGAAGCATGTTTTTCAAGAGATGGCTTTTTTAATAAACATAACAGTTACATTTGGAGTGACACGAATCCTAAAACTATGGAGAATCTCCTCAATCTATGAAAGTTTTCTGTAAATATTTGGGTTGGATTTGTTGATAACTATCTAGTGAGGCTATATCTTATGCCTGCGCGATTGAATGAACATGTTTATGGTATTTTTCTTGTGGAAATGCTTCCGGAGCTACTTGAAGATGTCCTGATTAATATTCGGAGAAACGTGATCTTTCAACATGACGGTGCATCTGCACATTTCGGCTTAAACTGTCAAAAATATTTTAATGCACATTTTCCAAATCGTTAGATAGGGAGACCAGGTCCAATTGCTTGGCCAGCATGTTCTCCAGATATAACTCCAGTTGATTTTTGTGTTTGGGGTCATATTGAATTCAATTGTTTATGAATCACCCATCGACACAGCAGAAGAATTAGTTGCTAGAATTATTCTTGCTTTTGACGATCTTCATAACTGACCACAGATATTTTGAAGGATTCCACGTTAATCATACGGCATCATACTTTGTGTGTCAACAATGGCGGTCGCAATTTTGAAAGTTTCTACAGTTTGTTAATACCATTTTCTTAATATTTGGTATAAGATAAAAAAAAAGTTACTGTGTATAACCACAGAGAGTAAATAAAGTAACTTTCCAAATTGAGATTCTTTCAATTTTTCCTTCATACCACTATCACTTGAAAATGAAACATTTCCAGACATTACTTTATTAAGGAAAAAAATGTTTAATTTCATGCTCTCTATCACATCAGAAATTATGAATAGTTATTCTGTTACATCCAGTAGATCATTATCAAACTTTAAATAACTGCCAAAGGGCTTATTTTCACTTCACTAATGTTCGTAATTTCTGGTCATATTGATGGTCAAACTTAAATATAGAACAGTTTCTCTTAATTCAAACTAAATCAACAATACTCACAAAAAATATCATTTTTTTTTTTATTTCTGTATTTTTCCATAATGTATGATGTACAAGGAAATGTACAATACAATTTTAGGGACGATGGACTTGATATCAAGGAGAGAGACGAAACAAGAAATAACTGCCAACAAGAGCTTCATTACAGCTCTACTTCTCTCCACATCTCTCGCAACTTCTAAACTAAATACCCATTGTACCCAGAATCTTTTAAACACAAGATGCATACTTTCTATGCCAACTATGACATTGCACAATTTAAGCAATAACATAAAAATATAATTTGTCTTATATAAAATAAATTAGAGAAACAAAACATAAGAATAATTTTTATTACCTTGTCTGCACACATGGCAACACGAATATCTTGGCACGTAATCTCCACATGGCGGATATTTTTCACGTAATTTCCTGCCAGCTGAAATACAAAACATTCAGCTATTTAGAGATCAGCTGTTATAATGGAGAAAATTAAATTTCAACTGTTATGGCAATCTAATCTTCTTTTCAGACTATATTTATAATTTTTAATTCAGTAACAATAATTCTTTATATGTAAGTATATATCCGCCGAGTTAGCTCTGCAGTAGCACGTCTGCCTCCAGACTAGCCGACCCAGGTCCGATTCCCGGCAGGATCAGAAATTTTCATGTAAAATTTCTACCTCGGGACTAGGAGAGATGGCGGTGCACAACTTGTAATCACTAAATTGTGCACCAATTTGCCTGGGTTAAATTCCAAATTTCTCCGCAGTGCATATGATGAGAAGGTGTAAGTCACTGTGTGATGTGTTGTAATAAAGAAAATCCACACAGTTTTTATGTTTATTCAGTTATGAGCAAGTGATAAAGAAATAAGCTTCACATGGTTGCAGTTTTAACATTTGGCACCATGAAATACGAACTTTTTGTTTGTTTTTTTTTTTTTTTTTTTTTTTTTTTTTGTATATACTGGTATTCATTCAAAGACACAAGATTTGTTCAAACAGCTTTATGACAACAGTTAAAATTTTGACTGCTTACCACTCCTGAATCTAAACAGAATGCTTCAGAAAAAAAAAAAAAAAAACTTTACCTTGAGAATATCAGCTGAGATGTATTCCAGCACAGCAACAACATAGAGAGAAACCTGGGAGTCAATTTTGTACTGAAGAACCTCCTGTGAAGAAAAGATATATTTATATGAAAAAGACAAAGCACTAAAATAATTAATTGATAAACTAGTGGACTTACTCATGTTAATTATGTAAGATTTGTCCGGATTACAGCTGTTTCAGTGCTTCATGCACCATCCTCAGAGCCTACCATGTGTGTGGTGCGTGAAGCACTGAAACAGCTGTAAGCCGGACAAATCTTACATAATTAACACGAGTAAGTCCACTAGTTTATCAATTAATTATATTCAAGTGTTAAAAGTAGTGTACGCAAGATTCAAAATGGAATAAAATAATGTCTAAAGGCTTAATATTACATGTACCAAATTGCATTTCTATCGGACAAAAACAAAGATTATTAGAATTTCGATAATCGAACTTCCATTATGTGTGTGTGCATGCGCGTGTGAAGTTTAATCTGTAGGGACTGTATTTTTTGGTGAAATAAAATGAATGATTTCTGCCACTATTTCATGAAATAAGTTGTCAATTAAATGTAATGTGTTATGTTTGATATAAAAACTTTTTGTTACTTTCTTTTACCACATATCAGCAATCATAAAATGCTGCTAGATAAATTAGATTATTATGGAATTAAATGTGTTGCACACCAATGGTGTCACTCATATCTCATAGATAGGAAACAGAAAGTTGAAATCAATACAACTATGAAATCTACATCGACATGGGGAACTATTAATAATGGAATTCCTCAAGGATCAATATTAGGTCCCCTACTTTTTCTAGTGTTTATAAATGACCTTGCCCCCCTTATAAAAGATGTAGGTCATCCCATATTATTTGCAGATGACACAAGTATAGTAATTACAGCCAATAACTGCAACACATTCCAATCTTCAACAGAGGAAATTCTCTTCAAAATATGTGACTGGTTCTCAGTCAATAAATTAGTATTAAATTGTAACAAAACTAACATAATTCAATTTAAATCCTGTCCAAATTCAACGTCGCAAATTTCTAGCGCAATAATTAACAATAGATCCCTATTAGAAACAACAACCAAATTTCTTGGCTTAAAAATCGATAATGTGTTAAATTGGAAAAATCATATTAAAGAAATTACCCCCAAACTAAATTCAGCTTGTTTTGCTATTAGATCTATGCAAAAGATAGTAAATATCAATACCTTAAAAACAATATACTTTGCATACTTCCACTCGGTAATGAGTTTTGGAATAATATTCTGGGGAAATTCCACAGATAGTAACAATATATTTCTATTACAAAAAAGAGTAATTAGAATAATAGTAGGTGCGAAATCTAGGGAGTCGTGTAGGACTATTTTAAAAAAACTACAAATAATGCCCATGGCATTTCATTAATAGTCTTCCTCGTATGTAATCGCGAAAACTTTGTAACTAATTCAACAGTTCATAGCATAAATACACGTCAAAAAAAAATGGCTTTCGTACTCCATCGGCAAGTCTATCGTGCTATCAAAAAGGAGTGCGTTATATGGCAGTAAAATGTTTAATAGCCTCCCTATCGATATAAAAAATGAAACTCAAAACATAAAATTATTTAGGGCCAAATTAAAGAAGTACCTAATTTCTCACGCCTTCTATTCTGTAGGTGAATTCGTGACATTCAATAACGCTTCATGAAACTGATACTAGAACTTTGTGTTGTACTAGTAGACTATATTGTAAATCTCGTCTATATATATTTCATCTAGACTGTGACTATAAATTAAGACTTTATAATAGTATTAAGTTTTTTGACTTGTTCCATATTCTAGCTGTAAGCATGTATGAATACCATGGAATGTTAATAAATACAATACAACACCAAAACATAAACTAAGCATGGTGATTTCTACACTGTCCACAAGAAGATATGTGTGGCAATTAGTATTTTTGTGTATGCAGAAAAGCCCCTCTTACTGTCCACATTAGACACAGGGAACCACACTGTCTGCAAACAATTCACACCGAATTCACTGCGGTCCTCTGCTAGTTCCCCCACAAATCTCTTTGAATCAAAATACAGCCTCCGATACAAAATGTACCTATTGCAGCAAAGATTAAAGAATGTTATGTTGTATGTTACAGTCGACCACAGAAATCGACTTTCTTTTGATAGCCATGGAACTACTGGGTGTTCATTTCAAAGTGTCATGACGTCACTATTGTGAGTCAGCGATTTGAAGCGAGTTTCAGCTTTTATGTCAGAGAAGTTGCCTATTAATCAAGGCATTCAATCTGAACTTGAGAGCGTGTACGGTATAACTTGAACGTTGTAGCAACAGATGGCGGTCTGTACGGTTTGTGTGCCACCATAACCTCTTTCGAACTGTGTTTTGCGCGGGCAAGTCGTACGCAGGGTATTTGTTATCATCTGCTGCGTACGGCAACATTCCACAACACAAATCAAATGCTCCGTGTCCATGTTGACCGTCGAAGTTAATGTCAACAAATACGTAAGTAATCATCTTAACCCTCTCCCCATATCCCGACAGTAAGAAAAAAACTCACCCCACTACATGTTTCCAAATAGTTTACATTCCTACCACTACTGGAGTTACCGTACGTATCGGTAAGTACTCTTCAGAATGAACGCCGTACTTGCCAGGCAACTTCTCTGACATAGTTAATATGCCTCTGTGGAAGTGTAGGAAGATAGAATTCTCTAGGCTCAACGACTAGCCACATGACGGCATACAGCGAGCCATTACACACTTTGAACTGAACACCCAGTAGTAAAAATGAGAAATGAGTGTACACAGTAACTTGGCATTACTAAGTGACTGGAAAAAAATTCAACATGTTTTGTAATAATATTGAATAAAATTTTGGTGCATATTTCGTATTTTTTGCGATAGAAATTTCGAAAAATGTTTTGCTTAAATATGATATTTCAGCTACCTAGAAGGGTAAATGTAACAAAGACAGTGATTGTGGAAAATTTCACGCATATCACATTTACAAAACAATATGGTCCCCATTAATCTGTTTGAGTACCATTCCTGATCATATATTAACAGATTGAACAGCCTTATAGGCTTTGAAGGCAACAACTTTTATCAATTTCACGAACTGCCATCACGTTGTAACTCTCATTTGAATTGCATGAAGCAACTGTACTTCCATCTAGTGGTCGTTACCAATTGACAGTGGAATGGGACATGGGAATGGCCAATCTGTTATATATGTGATCAGAAGTATCATGTAGGCCTAACTACAAATTTTAATACTGTTTGAAAACAAAAACTTTCTAGAGTAAACTTGTTTACCGAATGGTGTAAATACATAAATATATTTAAGATCTCAACGAAACTGGTTCCTGATTGGCTGAGCAATTGTCTGAAATGTAAATGGCATTTTTTTTAGTTACGTCAGGAAGGGGGAGGCCAACTATTTTCGTACTTGGTATCTGTCGTAAAATTCGTGGGTATACATGGAAATATGTTTATTGTCTCAAGTTTTACAAAATTCTCGAGAATTCGTAGGTTAAAAAGGCTTGAAATGAAATGCCTGATGATACAACAAGGCATTTTCTTAAAATGTTTACTCATTTTTAATGTTCTACAAAGGAGGTGGTCGGATAGCTCAGTTGGTAGAGCAGCTGGCTACGGACTGGAAGGTCCGGGGTTCGATCCCAGGTGGTGACAGGTTTTTTTTCTCATTGCCAAACTTTCAGAACGGCCCCGAGGTTCACTCAGCCTCCTATAAAATTGAGTACTGGGTCTTTCCCAGGGGTAAAAGACGGTCAGAGCATGGTGCCGACCACACCACCTCATTTTAGTGCCGAGGTCATGGAAAACATGAGGCTCTACCTCCATGCCCCCCCAAGTGCCTTCATGGTATGTTATGGGGATACCTTTTTACAAAGGACTATTAGCCTGATATCACACTCGGCGAAGATTCTTGTGTGAATACTGAATCGACGCTTATATTCTAAGATGGAAGAAGAGCAGTTTGGCTTTAGGAAGGGAAAAGGTATGAGAGATGAAATTGGACTGCTTGGTGAAAAATACCTAGAGAAAAATTAAGAAGTGTATGTGGTATTTGTGGACCTAGAAAAGGCATTTGACAGAGTGGATTGGAATCCTGATGGGAATCCTGACGAAAATTGGCGTGGATTGGAAAGAGAAGAGACTGTTCAGTAACCTTTATGCGAAACAAATCAAAGTCAGGATAGGAGAAGAAATGTATGAAGGAAGTGAAATAGGAAGAGGAGTATGACAAGGATGCCCTTTATCATCTACCCTGTTCAACATCTACTTGGAGCATTTAGTGAAGAACTGTTTTCAGAACATGGGAGGAGTGATAGGAGGAGGAAGAAGAATAAAGTGTATTAAGATTTGCTGATGATATGGCGTTGTTAGCAGAAGAGGAGATGATACTAAGGGATATGTTACTAGAGCTAAATGACAGCTGTGAGCAGTATGGAATGGAGATAAATGCCAACAAGACGAAGACCATGGTCATAGGAAGAAAAGTAAAGAAGGTAAACTTGCGAATTCTAAATGAGGCAGTAGAGCAAGTGGACAGCTTCAAATACTTGGGGTGTAATATAAGCAGTAACATGAGCTGCTGCCAAGTAGTCAAAAGGAGAATAGCAATGGCAAAGGTAGCATTTAATATAAAAAGGAGCATCTTCTGCGGACCTCTGGAGAAAGAACTAAGGAAGAGACTAGTGAAGTGCTTTGTGTGGATTGTAGCACTGTATGAGGGCAGAAACCTGGACATTATGACGAAGTGAAGACAAATGAAGGTGTGTGAAATGGACAGACAGAATAAGAAACGAAGCTGTGTTGGAAAGAGTGGGTGAAGAAAGAATGATGCTGAAACTGTTCAGGAAGAGAAAAAGGAATTGGCTGGGTCACTGTTTGAGAAGAAACTGCCTACTGAAGGATGCATTGGAAGGAATGGTGAACGGGAGAAAAGTTTGGGGCAGAAGAAGATATCAGATGATAGACGACATTAAGATATATGGATGATATGAGACAAGGAGGAAGGCAGAAAACAGGAAAGACTGGAGAATGCTGGGTTTGCAGTGAAAGACCTGTCCTTGGGCAGAACACTTGAATGAATGAAATGAATTTGAAATCATTAATTTTTCGGGTTCTTATGCACAAGACAATAAATCTGGTTGAACAGCAACACCACAATAGAAGTCTGAAAGTAAACTGGAGTACATTTTTTTTCATGCTTTAGATGTGATGAATGCAGCCAACACCTGCAATACAAAACTCCAAAAATAGCAGTACATACCTTTTGTAACATATGATGGACTTTGTCAACAGGCAAGACAAGTGGAGACTTCTTCTTGCCTCGATCCAATGCCTCCTTCGCATCGGACAGTGCCCACTTGTCGATGGGGGTTGGGAACGTGCGTCGCACTCTCTCCTCCACATCCTGTATGGTGTGTGGTGAAGGACGTGCACAGAGCATTCCCAGCAGCCGTAGAATCAAGCTCTCTACATAATCCAGCGCATCTTCCCGGGCATCCAGGGAGTGATGCACCTGTTCTAGCACCTGAAATGCAACAACAGCAAGATGACACTGCAGTCACTACGAGAATACAAGGACTTTGCAAGAAGTATGCAATTTTTTTCTCCTTGTGAATGTTTAATGAGAGGAAGATTAAATGTACAGACCGATTATTTAGTCCTGACAGCTCAGCGACGCGAAAGAGGGGAAGTAATAGTAGTGGGGAGAGCTTCGGAGTAGAGATAAGGGCGAGCGGTCGGTAAAGGAATGCAGTACAGCTTAATTGTACTGGAAACATAACTCTCTACCACATGCATGACATCCGATCACTTCGAAAACAAGCGAGTAACTAACCCATACACCCCTTGGCGTAACTAAATGGACTTGCCTGATCTAGGCACATATCTCCGGACTAAATAATCGTACTGTACAGCAAGAAAGATGTTAATATGAATTACCTCTCCATGTAATCTCAGAATTTATTGATGCATTTGTCAGCATCCAATCAAATTAACAAGAGAGGATGGTTTTAATATGGTGGAAAACTAGTGAATATATTTTTTTTTTTTTTTGCTTTAAGGGGGGGAGGTACACCATAGGCCTGCAAAAATTTAATGAAATCATTTTTTTATATATCTCAGCTACTTACTTACTTACTTACTTACTGGCTTTAAAAGAACCCGGAGGTTCATTGCCGCCCTCACATAAGCCCGCCATTGATCCCTATCCTGAGCAAGATTAATCCAGTCTCTATCTTCATATCCCACCGCCCTCAAATTCATTTTAATATTATCTTCCCATCTACGCCTCGGCCTTCCCAAAGGTCTTCTTCCCTCCAGCCTCCCAACTAACACACTATATGCATTTCTGGATTCGCCCATATGTGCTACATGCCCTGCCCATCTCAAACGTCTGTATTTAATGTTCCTAATTATGTCAGGTGAAGAATACAATGCGTGCAGTTCTGTGTTGTGTAATTTTCTCCATTCTCCTGTAACTTCATCCCTCTTAGCCCCAAATATTTTCCTAAGCATCTTATTCTCAAACACCCTTAACCTATGTTCCTAAGTTTGTCACACTTTCTCATCATGTACCGTACATTATGTATTAAAAACGTAAATGCTGTATTACAAATATGCTTGTGAAACAGCAAATGCAATATGGAAAAACATAATTAATCAGACTTTTAAATGCTCAAAGAAAAGATAGCACACAGAACAAATTTCCTAGAAATAAAATTCTTTACGCTCCTTGCAAAGAATTCACAAAACTATGAACTTTATCAAAAATAAATAAGCCAAAAATGGACAAAACTATGAGTAGAAAGAAATACCAAAATTACCAATCAATAGACAGAACCAGAACAGACAACAGAAGAGTTTCATATAGACATCACCAATGGTCTGAAGATGAAAGGTGTGATGATAATGGAGGAGGAGGAGGAGCAGAAGAAGAAGAAGAAGAAGAAGAAGAAGAAGAAAAAGAACAAGACGAAGAAGAAAAAATAACGAAGCAAACAGTTTTTTTTTATATTTATTAAATCACAGAAACAAGTGTTGTCAACATTCATGTGTCTTAGGTTGAAACAGATGAGGCCTGCATTGTTCACT